>NC_080059.1:13021000-13076000 GCF_026212465.1 Amaranthus tricolor | reverse complement strand
TGATCCTTAGCCAAACATATGGCACTAAGACTGTCGCAATACACTATAGCTTGATCATGATATAGACCCAAATCACTAACCAGTCCTTTCAACCAGATTCCCTCTTTTGCAGCTTCTGTCAAAGCCAGGTACTCTGCTTCCGTAGTCGACAAAGTCACTGTAGGTTGCAAAGTAGCCTTCCAAACTAAGAGTGAACACATAACCAGTCATAGATCTCCTACTATCAACATCTCCAGCATAATCAAAATCGGAGTAACCAGTAACCAGTAACCAAACACTGTCTACAGTCTCTATGAGTAGTCATCAGCGGTCCAAGGGGCCGGGGTGTTACAAATGGTATCAGAGCAACCCTGCGACCGTGGCTGATAGTGTTCAGTGCACCTAGCGAGGGAAAAGATCCTGAAGTTACGGTCCAACAAGGACGTTGTATTCTTAAGTGGGGGTGAGTGTAATACCCTAGATTTAGCTTGAAAAAAGATTGATAGACTACTCATATCAACAAGGTGCATCTTTTTTTCTAGGAAGCCCATTTGCTAAGAACTCCACAGTTAAGCGTGCTTGGTGGGGAGCAATCTTAGGATGGGTGACCTCCTGGGAAGTGTTCTCGGGTGTGCACGAGTGAGGCCAAAGTGCGCTGGAAAGACTTGTGTTGGTTTGTGGGGCCAGTCTACAGTCTTTATGAGTAGTCATCAGCGGTCCAAGGGGCCGGGGTGTTACAGTATATCACCTCCATAAATGAGACCAACATCAGAAGTACCCTTAAGGTACCGAAATATCCTCTTCACAGCTTGCCAGTGCTTTTTTCCATGTTGTGACATAAACCCACTGACAACACCAACAACATGTGCAAGATCAGGTCTAGTGCAGACCATAACATACATCAAGCTCCCTACTGCACTAGCATAGGGAACTCGAGACATGTACTCCTTCTCTCCAGCAGATTTTGGTATAAAAGAAACAGACAAATAAATATTTGCAGCAGATGGAGTATCTAAGGTTTTAGCATTAGACATACCAAACCTGGACAATATCTTCTGAATATACCCTTTTTGAGACACAAAAATTTATTCTGCTTTCTGTCTCTGTAGATCTCTATTCCCAAAATTTTCTTTGCAGCACCTAAATCTTTTATCTCGAACTCAGCACTCAAAAGACCCTTCAACTTCTGGATATCTGACTTATCCTTTGAAGCTATTAGCATATCATCAACATACAGGACAAGATAAATGTAAGAACCATTCTTCAAGTTGCTGTGATATACACAACAATCATACGGACTCCTGTTGTAGCCAATCTCTATCATGAAACTATCAAATCTCTTGTACCACTGCCTAGGAGACTGCTTCAGTCCATACAATGACTTCTTCAACTTACATACATAGACTTCTTTTCCAAGCACTTGGAACCCACCTGGCTGAGTCATGTAGATTTCTTCCTCCAACTCCCCATGTAGGAAAGCTGTCTTCACGTCTAGTTGTTCAAGCTCAAGATTCTGATGTGCAACCATTGCTAGTAGCACTCTGATGGAAGTGTGTCTGACCACAGGTGAGAAAATCTCATTGTAATCTACTCCCTCTCTCTGATGAAATCCCTTTGCAACAACTCGTGCTTTATACTTAATAACCCTCAGCAGGTGACATTCCTTCCTTCTTCTTGAAGACCCATTTGCAATTAATAATCTTCCTCCCCGTAGGTTGTTGTACAAGATCCCAAGTCTTATTCTTTTGAAGTGACTCCATCTCGTCTCCCATTGCTGCAAGCCATTGGGCAGACTCTGTACATGTAACTGCATCTCTGTAGGTGGATGGCTCATAAGGATCCACTTCTTCAGCAACATGGAGAGCATAGGCTACCATATCCTCGTACCCATACCTCTCTGGAGGCTTCCCAAAATTCGACCTTTTAGGTCGATCATAAGCCAAAGTTGTTTGAACTGGTGATGCTATCGAAGGATCTGGCTGAACAGTTTCTGAATGTAGTTGCTCAACCTTTTCTTCCTGTTGTGATTCATCACTCTCATCTTGAGTGACTTGCAGCTCCACCTGATTCTTAGCACTACCATTTTTTGATACAACTACAAACTTCAAAATAGGGTTAAACATAGAATTTTCGTCAAAAACTACATTTTTACTAAGTATAACTCTGTTCCCAGGTGAAGACCGGATTCTATACCCTTTAACCCCTTCCCCATAGCCCACAAATACACCCCTCTTCGCTCTTGGTTCTAATTTACTCTCATTTACATGATAATAAACAATACAACCAAAAGCTCTTAAATTAGAGTAATCTGCGAGCTTACCAGACCACACCTCATAAGGAGTTTTCAGATGAATACTAGTGTGAGGTCCGCGGTTTATCCAAAAACATGACGTCGCTAACTGCTTCCGCCCAAAACCTTTGAGGTAACCCAGCATTAGAGAGCATGTAACGAGCTCTCTCGAGAAGTGTCTGACTCAAGCGTTCTGCTACACCGTTCTGCTGCGGTGTATCTCTGATTGTACGATGCCGAGTAATGCCCTCATCCTTGCAAAACTCATTAAAATCAGTCCAACAAAACTCCAAACCATTATCAGTTCGCAACCTTTTGATCTTCTTCCTTGTTTGATTCTCAACTAATGCCTTCCACTGCTTGAAACATTTAAAGGCCTCACTTTTAAGCTTCATCATAACCACCCAAGTCATTCTTGAGAAATCATCGATGAATGATACAGAGTATCTGTAGCCTGTAATAGCTTCAACTCGAGAAGGACCCCAGCAATCAGAATGGATGTAATCAAGAGTTCCTTTTGTTCTATGAACTGCTTTAGGAAACTTGGTGCGATGAAGTTTCCCAAACACACAATGCTCGCAGTATCCAAGATCCTTGACCTTGTGGCCACATAGAAGATCTCCTTTCGACAGGACTTGCATCCCTCTTTCACTCATATGACCAAGCCTCATATGCCACAGTTTAGTCATATTATCCTCGTGAACCTCTGATGATGCAACAACAGCTAAACCAGACAACGTAGAGCCTTGCAATAAATACAAAGTACCACTTTTAACACTTTTCAGAACCACATTGGAGCCTTAGCAGACATGTAACGTTCCACCTTCACCCTTGAAATTGAAACCTTTGCTGTCTAAAAGACTAAGTGATATCAGATTCTTAGTCATTGATGGAACATGCCTAACATCGTTCAATGTACAAAATTTACCATCATGTGTCCGTATTTTAATCGAGCCAATACCAACGCCTTGCAGACAACACTGTTGGCCATAGAAACATTACCTCCATCTATCTGCTCATAGGTTGTAAACCATTCTCTGCGTGGACATATATGCTAAGACGCCCCTGAATCCGAAACCCACACATCAGGTTGTAAACCAATACCAACATGCCTAACATCAATATTACGCAATTCTAATAAAATTGTGTTTAATTGATCTAAATTCTCTCGAAGAGACATACCGGTAGGTCTAAGTCCTTCTATAACTAGAAGAGCAGCAAATCGTCTACTCAGTGAAGTTAGGATTACGGAAAGTAGGACATCACTCTTAGCCCTGTCTCTTGCTATTCTTCTCATACTAAGTCCCGAAATGTTTTTAAAGTTCACTCCAAGCCAATCCACACTTATAGTCAAATCAAATTGCTTATTTGGTTTGGTGTTCGGATTTTCACCAAATTATTTACACCCCTAATTCCTGGACTAACTTAAGCCTTGAGGGGTTTCCGGAAAGTCACCTCCGACCAAATATTTCCTAGTGGTTGCGGGACCTTTACTCAAAAAGGTTTTCTTACCGCATCTATTTATTAGAATATCATATATTTCCTCTCTTTGTTCCCATTTCAATATATTTTAAATTTGTTACAAAAACAATGACCTTGGTTTTATTTTTTAATTTAGTTCAAGATTTTTCACTTTTAATTATGTAATTTTAAATAACATTATTATTAAAATAGGAAAAATTATCTAGAATAAGTCAACCTTTTCAAGATTTTTCTACAATAATCTCACGCATTGATTAACCATGAATAATCCCAACTTTTAAGGGGTATTTGTCTAGGGTAAACTTGGGTCACCCGATGACTTGTTATGGTAGGTAACTCACCAAAAAAGTAAGTTGAAAATTAATTTAAAATTAGAGAAAAATTTTGAAAATTTACATAAAAATCTTCTAAATAATAAAAAAATTTATAATATTTTTTTGAACTTTTTAAATATTTTTTTCGACAATTTATTTTAATTTATCTTTTTTTTAAAAAATAAAACTTGCTATAGCAAGTCATCCGGTCACTAGGTTTAGTCTAGGAAAATACCCCTCAAAGTTGGGATTATTCATGGTTAATCAATAAGTGGGATTATTGTAGGAAAATCACGAATAAATTGGATTATTGTAGGTAATTTTTCTTTAAAAATTAATCTTTTGAATAAATTTATTGGTTATTTAATTTTTCTTATAACTATTTATTTTTTGGTAATAAAAGAAAAAAAAATTAATTATTTAAAAATACCACTATTTTATGTGGTAATTAACAAGGTTTTACAAGATTAATTGAAAATAAATCAAATTATCAATGTAATAACATCATTAATGTGATCATCAGTATTATCACTTTTATTTTTTGATAATATAAGTTTATCGTTAATATAGTCATTATTATATCTCTCTAGAGAATCTAATCCAATAATTAGGGTAGTCATGCAACCCTAAAATCAAAGATAATTTTTGTGGTCCGCTATTTGCAAAATCCAATCACGTATTTACAAAAAAAATATTAAGATCACAACTAGAAATTTAAAATAAGTTAGGACAAAAAACCCCAACCAAAGTACAACATGTAATGTATAAAAAGTAATATGGAAAAAAGTCAATAAAGTTTATAAAATAAGGGGAAATCATGTAGCAAATAAAGTGATCAAATCACCCCAAGCAACACCCTTGTTTTCTCCCAAGCAAAAAATAGAAAATTTGAAATATACAGTGGTTAAAGAAGATAAAATAATACAAATACGTAGGGAAATTCTGATATTCATTATGATAGAAATTGTAATCACACCTAACATGATAAAACCTCTAAGTAGCCCTATTACAAAGAGTACGTGCGTGCAAATATAATTCGAAATGGTCTAAAAAATCTTACATAAAATGCAAGCTCATGCCCGTCTTTTTTGACAATTCCATAATGAAGGAAAGAATTGTCAATTTAGCACAAAACAAGAATTATCGTTTTAGCAAGAGAATCCATCATAGTTGCCCGATAGTCATTCATCATCGACTATGTTAAATATATGATATTATTAAAAACGGGTAAATCATATAAGAACTTAAAGCGCTTGTGGCTTAATGGATAGAACATCTGCATGTGGAGTAGAAGGTTTGGAGTTCAAACTTTACTGAACGTAGGCGGTATCAGTTGGGGGGATATATTGACTGCGTGCATCTCTCTTTACTCCCTCCTTAGAGGAACGGGTAATATGATTTGTTCGCATCTTTCAGGAAAAAGAAAAACCTCCCACTCGGACCCTGTCTTGTACGGAATATTAGGAGTGTCCTTTACCTTTATTTTTATTTTAAATCATATAAGAAATGTTCTTTAAGCTATTTATAGATCAATACATATATAACTTTGGATATCTACTTTTTCATGTAATGTTTTAGGACTTCTTTCAATTGTATGATTCTTGGTTAATTTTTGGTTTCTACACCTAGACTATTGAGATAAGGTATTATCATTTGATCCTATATAACTGCAATTGATTAATACACTTTTGAATTGTTAGAATAAGATTTTGTCATTGTCATTGTCTTCAAATACATCAAAATTGTAATACTTGAATTCAACTATTTTTTAAAGCAAATTCAATTAACATATAATTTCATTCGCATGTGTCCCACCAACTGGTCCTATAAAAAATAATGTTGAGGTTATTATTTTCAACAATGAATAAAATGTGAAATTTTAATTGCTCACCAAACAAAGGTAAGATTTTAAATTTATAATTATAATTTTTTTAATTTTTGAAAATTATCTTGAATAATCTGTATTGCGGTTCAAAATTTGTACACCACACTACATAATTCTTGTATCATGTTTGTTTTAGTCTTTTACTACATCCATTTGGGTTTGTTAATTCTGCCATTAGTTGTTAAAATTGAAAATTAAATTATAATCGAGTAATTACAATTCAATAATTGTTGTGCAAATGTAGACATCAGCAAGTGCTATGTAATTGTTTCGGTAATGAAACGAGGAAGTGCGAAAGACACTCAAAATACCTGGAGATTAGTGGAAGTGTGATCAAGAGAAGTAATTTGTGGGAGGAAGTGGCTTGAATTCCTGCAAAACAACTTGTTAGCCTTGTCCGGGGGGTGATCTCCCGGAAAACCCCTCCGACGCTCAAGTTAGAACGCGGATATCGGAAATAAATGAGTGAACGATTATTGAATGAATGCAAGAAGAGATGTTGGAATTAAGATTGCTAGTGCTTGGGTCGGTTAATGAAGCAGGGTGAGAGCAATGATATTGCAAAGGCTATGTTTCAGATGATCCTTTCTTCTTGATGGCTGCCCCTATTTATAATGATGGAAAGGAAGTTGCAGGAGGAGTGAACTTATCATGGGGGTAGTGGGAGTAATGGGAAGAGTGGGCAGTTACTCATCTTGAAACAAGGAGAGCCATGCATTATGGGAGAGTGGGGAGTTATGGTTTATCAGAGGTAACCAGCCCATGGGCCATTCAAGGAAGATGGGACTTCCAGAAAAAGCCCATTGACCGAAAGTCAAGGTCAACGGAAAAGGTCAAAGGGTATTTCGGTAATATGATGCTATTTATTAAATAAATTAATTAATTGAGTAAGCAATACCATGACAGTTAGCCCCACGCATGAAGGATGATGTGAAGAGATAGCCCCAACGAAAGAAAACATCTTCCTTTATGCGGAAAATCACGTGCCCGTCGTAGTTGATTTGGTGAAGGGATACGATCGTGATGAACATTCAATAGCCCCACAAGGATGAACACATACCCAATTAGGTGAATCTTCTAAGGGATCATGAAAATTGAGCTCGTAAGCTTCGAGTTGACTGTTCACATGTCGAAATCCGAGTTGTGCTGAGAAAGATATGACTTTTCAAAGTGGCCATACAGAAGCATATTGAATCCGAATTAAGCAAACAAACAAAGCCGCGGCTTGTAGCATGCCGCGGAATAGCCTCAGGCGTATTTATAAGGCAGCATCACAATCGTAGAGGAAAGGATGCGGATCTGTGACATTCCATACAACTTATTCCGCGACATCGCATATAACCTGTTCCATACTTGGAATATCTTTCTCAAATCTAGGCCCCCTGGGGGGTCCGACTTATCAACCTGACGGATGAGCTGCACACGTAAAGGACTCTTGTTCCCAGTAGACAGTTTATAGAGCCGTGACATATACCATGTCGTGAGATAATTAAAGTCTGGATCCTGGCTTCACTCCATTGATGCCACGGAAACACCCAATACTTTGATTATTTTTTAGTAAGCTAGCACCCAAGGGGGGTCCGACTTATCCACCACACGGTCAAATCAAACAATTTTATTGGTAAACTGAAGTTAAGAGAAACCAACAAAGGCGTGACTATTTCTTGAAGAACTTCAGAGTCCGCGTCTTCTACCACACGTTCCTTATGAAAATTTCTTGCACCTGGGATATTTCGAAAGTGATAAGGACCACCTGAGGGTCCGACTTATGGACCATACGGACACTCTTGATGTCGTCAAAGCAAGTCCCTTGCCCTTCCATGATCCGGAATGAGTACCGTATTCCGTGCCCTCGATCATACGGACATACATGATATCTCCCATACTTCGAATTTTATCATTCTTGGAGTATAATTCTGGGTCCGACTCATCGACCTCTCGGAATAACATTAATATTAACCACAAAACATATCCCTAGCTTTCCTATGACGCGGAAGGGGCATTCAGGTCCGTGTCTTCGATCATACCGATATATGCAGATTATACCATACTTGGAATTTTTACACCATGACTGAGTGTTCCAAGGAGTCCGACTTATCAATCATACGGACTCTGAAATATTTCACCTCATACATACGATGATTTAGAGCAAAAGTAGTGCGACGTGGCGTTCGCCGTATCCATAAGTCGGGCAGCTGAATGCGTAACTTTTCATACTTGAAACATTTTTCGTTCTGGGATGTGCAGTTTAAGGTCCGACTTGTCGACTTCCCGGACGTACTCAAATGTTGGAAGACTTAGAACAAATTTCCACACTCTTCCTCTCCTTGGGGGTCCGACTTATCAACTCGGCGGTTGCCCGAAAGTTGGTTAACTGGATACTTGGAGAAATTTGATGTTCCCCCCTCATTGGGGATCCGACTTATCAATCTCCCGGCTATAGTTAAGAACTGACACTTCAAAGATTTTTCAATATTGCCTTTCTATTGAGGGTCCGACTTGTAGATCTTACGGAACGTGTAGGACACTTAGAAAAATTCCCAACGATTCCCCTCATGGGGAGTCCGACTTATCTTTTCTCCGGCTCTCGTTTGGGATTCTTCTTTCCATTTATTGTACTCAAGTCCCAAAGGCATTTATTGCTGTTATAAATAGGGTGGTTGGAACAGTTCCCTCTCACTTAATTCTCATTACTTCCTTCAAATTTTACATCGCTGGAAAAAGAGTAAAGTGACGCTCTGACAATCTTCATCCTTCCTTCAAACTTCTGACAAATTCTTGAAGATCTTCAAGACATCTGACAGATCTTCATCAAGTTTCTGACAAATCTCCAACTTTTCTTCAAAGGTATTCAAACTTTTTCCCAGATCTTCGAATTTCTTCAAGTTAATCTTCAAACTGTTCTTAAATTTCTTCGATTTGTTCTTGAATTTCTTCAAATTATTCTTGAATGTTAGCCTAGGACATTGAATTCATTTTATGAATTTAGTCTCTATTCTTTACAAGTTTCGCCTACTACTTTATAATTCTTGTTAACATGGATGTCGCGGCTACTTAAGAGACCATAACTAACTCAGACATTAACTCTACTAACTTGCCGGAAACTCCTTTGATAGTACGTAGGCGTCTTAATAAAAAGGGGTTGTTAATGAATGATTCGGACGGAAGTAGTTCGGTGAGAATTACCCCCCATTATGAACCAATAAAAGCCGGGGATGAGTCGTCTGTATCCCCTATATACCCTCCGGAGATTATGAAAACTGCTCCATGGGAAGTGAGCATTGCTTTCTTTCCCAATTACTTGCCGCGAATAAATCCTGACCTGGAAGGGTTATTGTATGTAGATATGGAAAACCTTAAAGGATCAGCCGAGTCTTCCGGAAGGGAGAGTGCAGCGCCAGTTCCTCCTCCATTCTACATTCCAAACGGCGGGCCCCTAAACTACTTCATTGATTTACAGACTAAGAGAGATCTAGACAACCGTCGGGAAGCCATTTCTCAAAAATGGGGTTTGAAAGACAACATAAACATCATTACCCCGGGGAATTATGACACTGTTAGGTTTCCTCCCCCACACTATATAGCTGTATACTTTCCCTCTTTTGAGTTAGGACTTAGGCTTCCTCTTCACCCGTTTTTTAGGGAGGTGTTAGAGTTTTTGAACGTTTCAGTGCCTGCGCTATACCCAAACGCCTGGGGTTGTATGGTGGCATTTTTGATCTTATGTAAAGTTTTGGCCGTGCCACCAACACTCACCGCCTTTAGATATATATTCAGAGCCCGCCTATGTAATTCTCAATCATACGGCTGCGGCTGGATAACTTTTACCCATCGTCGTGGACTGAAGATAGTCCACGACCTCCCTGATAACCAAAAGGGGTATAGGACTAAATTTGCCTACCTCTATAATTCGGAAGGATGGAATATCAAGACTTCCTTTGACATCAAACCCAATCTTTCGGGTTTCAATAATGGTATCCCGCAATGTTCTCTTAGCGACGTGATGATAATCGAGTATGCAAAGATGGACGTTCAACTGGGAAGGAAACCCATGAACGTCCAACTTAATTGGATACCCGGTCGTCCTGAGTTGGAGAATGAGAACCTCCTCTCAGCATTCGGCATCAGCTTGGCTATCGATCGGAGTAAGAGTTGTCGGATTTCTTCCATCTCTTTTCTATGGCATGTTTAGCTGTTTTTAACTCATGGTTGTACAGGGATAGCCAAGGAAAATCTTCGAGCAAAGAGTCCAGATCTAATGAAGAAATTCAGTGTTTTGAGACTTGCTCAAGGGGTCATCCAACGGCCCGAGGATAAGCCTTTACCTCTTCCTCCAAAGGTATATCTTTTTTTTTTTTTTTTTTGTTCTAAAAGATTTCTGTTGATTCCTCCTAACCTTTTCTTTTGTAGGACTCGACGACCGTAGAGAAGGGTCTTGACGAGGTGCCCGGCGAGGAAGAGGCTCTCCGTCTCCTCGAGGAGAGGAGAAAAGTACATGTTCCCGATGACTCCCAAAGGGTAATCCCCTCTAAGAAGAGGGAAAAAAAGAAAAGTGGGAAGGGGAGGAAAAGAAAAAGAGACTCCTTCCCACGGGGAGAGCGCGGCAAAGAAGGTCTCCCTCGAGACCATACATACTGCCGTACCTCTACAGGCGAGGTCGGCGGGAGGAGAGACGTCGACTCCCCCAGCCGAAGCCCCCATCTCCCCGAACGACAAAGAGACGGTCGGGGAGTCGTCTGCGGCCCCAGAGCCGCGGATAGAGGAGGTGTATCGTCGTAGGGAGGTCACACCTTTCCAACCCGATACCCTCTTCAATGAATTGGGGCACAAGGGTATGATTACCCGTTTCAACCGGGCGACGTCCCATCTGATCAGCCGGAAGGACGTCGATCATTTGGACTCCCTGCCTTCTGTCGACAGGGTTCGTCAACTCCAGGCCTCGGCGGCTGAGGTAAAATGTCAGTTTTTCAGTCTGTTTGAATTAGATTGCCGGATGATCTATTTGACCTTGTTCTCCTTTGCAGACGTACTTAAGGCTATCGTTTGAATTGAACCTTAGCCGTCAGAGTGCCGCGGACAGAGAAACCCTGGCGGCCCTCACTTCTCACTGCCAAGAACAAGAGGAGGAGCTGAAGAGGCTGAGGGCGGATCTTGAGGAGCTGCCTTCCTTAAAGGAGAAGCTGGCTAAGTGCGTTGAGTTAAAAGAGCGCTTAGTCAGCACAGAAGAATGGCGAGAAAGGGCCAGGAAGCAGCTTGAGGGGACCGTGGCTAAATTGGACACGGCGTCAAATATGTCGGCCACCCTTGGCCATGAGATCGGGCACCTGACGGACGTTCATGCTAAGCTGGTGCGACAAAACCAGTTACTTCTGCGTCAGGTGTCCGATGATTCGGATAAGTTCCAAACCTTGCTGTCCGCGGCGAGAATATACAAGCTTTGCTTGGGTAGGAAGTCGCGGATGGTAAGGGATTGGTTGTCCTCGGATGAGCCGGAGGCATCAAGTTTCTTGGGGGCGCTAACCACGGAAATGGTGGGAGCCGGTACCATGATAAGCGGTGAAAGATTCCGCCTGGCTGCCGCGGAGCTAGGCGTCGACTTTGATTCCCTTCTTGAGAAGGCCAATGAGAAGGGGAACGAAGCTTTGGCTAACCTAGCTCCGATTTTGGATCGGGAGTCAGCGGTGCTGGTGGACCCCCATTGGGACGCGGAAGAGGCTAGGGAGTGGTCGGAGAGAGTGGACCCTGCTGCTGAAAAGGAAGCCTTATGTCTTGATTTGGATAAACTTTCTCTCTCTCCTCCCTCTGCCTCGGACGTCTCCGAGAACTTGGCGCTTTCTAAGCTGGAGAGTTTGTGCTTAGACTTGTCCAATCTGCTGATCGACGAGGGCAAAAACTTCCAGGGCTTATCTAGGGACTTATCCGAGATCGGAGTGGAGCCGTTCGATGTTGAAGAATTCATAAGCTTCACTCCGAGCCTTGGCGAGGGAGTTGCCGGGTCCCCCCCTCAAGATCCGGAGGGAAATGTAGACGCTTTCTTGGATGATCTCTGATCTTTGTAATATAAATTTTGTAATATTAACTTTTGTAACCTTAAAATATAATCAATTTGTATGTTGATCTCGATGCCGTATTTGTTTAATTATTTCAAACTTTCTTTCCTTGGCCGCGGCTTCTCTCCCTCATCAGGCGGGAAACAGCCTTTAATTGATGTCACGGCTTGAACTTGTAGGTTTGACAATTTTGGCCTTGGAACCAATTTTAAGGGTCCAACTCATCAATGTCGCGGCAGGTTGAACTTCAGGACCCTTATCAGAGGGTCCGACTTGTCGATGTCCCTGTTGGTAAACATTTTGGCGAAAATCTTTGAATGTCTGTAGTTTGGGACCCCAATCTGGGGGTCCGACTTGTCGATGTCCCGGTCGGGAAACATCTTTGTGAAAAACTTGGAATATTTTGAACTTAGGGACCCCAGTCTGGGGGTCCGACTTATCGATGTCCCGGTCGGGAAACATCTTTGTGAAAAACTTAGACTGTTTTTGAATTCAGGGACCCCAAACTGGGGGTCCGACTTATCGATGTCCCGGTCGGGAAACATCTTTGTGAAAAACTTAGAATGTTTGAATTCAGGGACCCCAAACTGGGGGTCCGACTTATCGATGTCCCGGTTGGAAAACATCTTTGTGAAAAACTTGGTATATTTTTGAACTTAGGGGCCCCAAACTGGGGGTCCGACTTATAGGTATCACAAGTTTGTTAGTGACTTTGAATAATTTGATAATGGGACCTCTCTCAAGGGGTCCGACTTATGGATATTACTGATTTAATAAGATTTGCAATAGATTTTTACCAAATAATTGCGAACATGGGAGCCGGATATTCTGAAAATGAAACTTCTATTATAAAGGATTGTTAAGAATACAAATGACGATGACAAAAGTGATTTCGAATGACGACGCATCTACGTTGCGGAATGAAGGTAGTCGCGGATTGATGCTGATAAGTTTGTCTCTGTTGAAGCTGCTTATACTGATACTAGCAACTGATTGCCCCTTGCAAATTTTATTAAATGAAGAATTTCTTTAAGTGGTCTCCATTCCATGGACGGGGTAGCTTTCTCCCTTTCATGTCTTCTAGTTCGAACGTTCCTGGTTTGATGATGCGGGTGACTTTGAAAGGTCCGTCCCAGTTGGCCCCTAACTTTCCTTTTTCAACAATCTTCCCAGTAGCTTCGACTTTTCGGAGGACGAGACCATTGACTTGGATACGTCTTGTTTTCACATGGCGGTTGAAGCTACGAATCATCTTCTGTTTTTGGGCCATCGATCTCAGTAGTGCATTTCCTCTGTTCTCTGGAAGTAGGTCTAAGTTTGCTCTTTTTCCTTCTTCGTTCTCGTCATATGAGTAGTAGGTGACCCTTGTAGAGGGTACTCCTATTTCCACTGGAAGTACGGCTTCGGACCCGTACACTAAAGAGAACGGTGTGTGCCCCGTGGCCTCTTTTATGGTGGTTCGACTGACCCATAAGATTCCGGGTAGTTCTTCATCCCAATTACCCTTTACACCTTCTATCTTCTTTTTGATACCGTTTAGTATCTCCTTGTTGGCGGACTCTACCTGACCGTTAGTTTGCGGCCTGGACACAGAACTAAATCTGATTTGGATGTGGAATTTGTCGCAATACTCAATGGTGTTCTTGCTGACAAATTGCCTTCCATTATCCGTGATGATCACCCTCGGTATGCCGTATCTTGTGATGATGTTCCGCCATATAAACTGGCAGACTTGCTTGTCTGTGATCGAACTGAGAGCCTCTGCTTCTACGTACTTAGTGAAATAATCAATAGCCACAATGATGAACTTGCGCTGCCCCTTTGCTGGTGGAAAAGGGCCAAGGAGATCCATACCCCATTTGTCGAATGGCAGGACGGCTTGCAAGACGGTCAAGTAATTAGAGGGTTTTCTCCCTATCTTTGAGTGATATTGACATTCAGGACACCGTAGGATCAACTCTTCCGCGTCTTTCCGGAGTGAAGGCCAATAATAACCACTTCTAAGGACTTTGCTAATGACCGTTCGTACTCCCTGGTGTATTCCGCATCCGCCTTCGTGTATTTCTCGTAGGATGTAGTTTCCTTCCTCAGGAGCAACACACTTCAGGAGGGGATGTGTGTATGATTTTTTATAAAGCGTTCCTTCATGAAGTTCGAACCATTTGGCTTTCTTCTGGAGCATTTTGGCCTGATTCTCGTCTTGGGGGAGCGTTTGATCTTGCAAGTACTTAACGTATGGCCCCATCCATGTTTCAGATCTATCGATGGTGTTGATCATGAAGTTGATGCTGGGGTTGGGGAGCACGTCCCAAATTATATCACGAGCCGCGGAAGTATCTGCGGAGCTGGCCAGTTTTGCTAGGGAATCGGCCTGGGCATTTTGGGATCGTGGAATGTGCTCCAACGTGAACTTGTCAAACTTTGGGATAAAGTCCTTCACTTGCTGCAGATACATTTTCATGCTATCATCTTTAGCCTCGAATTCCCCGTTTACTTGCCCCACTATCAATTGGGAATCCGAGAATGCTGCCAATTCTTTAGCCCCAGCCTCGCAGCAGATTTTCAGCCCCATCAGCAATGCTTCATACTCGGCCTCATTGTTGGATGCCGCGAACTCAAATCTGACCGCCCTTTCCATGCGGACCCCGGCGGAGGACACAATGAGTAGTCCGGCCCCACTCGCCGATTGTGTTGAAGACCCGTCTACATACAATTTCCATTTTCGATTAACTTCAGCAGGAGGGGGGGAAGTGCTTTCAACAATAAAGTCAGCCAAGGCTTGTGCTTTAATTGCCGTTCGAGGCTCGTATTCGATGCCGAAGTCTGCTAGCTGGTTTGCCCAATCGGTAACGCGGCTTGACTTATTTTTCCCTTCCAGAATCTTTTTCAAAGGTTGATCAGTTCGGACGATGATCTGGTGGGATTGGAAGTACGGCTTCAATTTCCTGCTGGCCATCACTACCGCAAATATGACCTTTTCCACTTCGCAATAGTTCCCTTCTGAGCCGCGGAATGCATGACTCACATAGTATATTGGGAGCTGCTTCTTTTCCCTTTCCGCCACAAGCACTCCGGATAACGAGTATTCGGAGACAGAGACATATAAAACTAGCTTTTCCCCGTTGATGGGCGAAACTAGTTTTGGCAGGGCTGACAAGTGCTCCTTGAGCTGACGGAAAGACTCTTCTGCTTCCGCGGTCCATTCGAATTTCTGTTGCTTTATTGTTTTGAAGAAAGGCAGGCATTTATCTGCTGACTTTGAAAGGAATCTTCCTAGTGCGGCTATACACCCCGTAAGCTTTTGCACTTCTTTTACGGAGGTGGGAGATCTCATGTTTTGAATGGCCTGAATCTTATCCGGATTTGCCTCGATGCCCCGTTCGTCTACCAAGAAGCCGAGACATTTTCCTCCTGTGACCCCGAACACACACTTGTCCGGATTGAGCTTCATCTGGTGTTTACGGAGGGTATTGAACGTTTCACGCAAGTCCGCAGCGTGCTTAGTTGCGTGCTTGCTTTTTGTTATCATGTCATCCACGTATACCTCAAGATTCCGTCCAATCTGATATTGGAAAACCTTGTTTACCATCCTTTGGTAGGTGGCTCCAGCATTTTTTAACCCGAAGGGCATGACTTTGTAGCAATGGACACCCATGCTAGTAATGAAGGCCGTGTGTGTTTGGTCCTCCGGCGCCAATTGAATCTGGTGATATCCGGCATTGGCATCCATGAAACTTAGTAGCGCATGGCCTGCTGTGGAGTCCACCAGGCGATCTATTTTGGGAAGTGGATAGTCGTCCTTGGGGCAGGCTCTATTCAAATCCGTGAAATCGACACACATTCTCCATTTGCCATTTGGTTTCTTCACGAGGACGACATTGGATAGCCAATCGGAGTATTTGCATTCTCTAATGAATCCGGCTCTCAATAATTTTTCAACTTCCTCTTTGGCGGCCTCGGTCCGCTCTTTTCCTTGATGCCGCAGCTTCTGCTTTACTGGTTTGTGGCCTGGTCTTATGTCAAGTTTATGACACATGACGCTAGTAGGAATGCCAGGCATTTCTTCCGTGCTGAAGGCGAAGACGTCACGGAACTCAGCAATGGTGGCCACGATTTCTTTTTTAATCGTACCAGGAAGATCTTTCCCTATCTTTAGTTGCTTTCCCTCGAACATGTCTACTGCCTCGTATCTTTCTATGGGGCGAGGCCTTTCGTGTGTGCTAGGGTTTTCTATATATACGCTCATGACAGCAGGAGCGTCTTGATCTTCCCTTTCCCTTTTGGCGGGTGTCGCGGAGTGTCCGCGCTTCAGAGACTTTATAAGGCATTGGCGTGCCGTTATTTGATCTCCCTTGAGGATGCCAACTTTCCCATCGTCCCGTTCGAATTGCAACAAGAGTTGATGAGGGAAGATTGCAGCTTTGATCTTGTTAATTAGGGGAAGTCCCATGATGGCGTTGTAAGGGAAAGTGAGATCCACTACCGTGAAACGTATGGGCAGGGTCCTGCTTTCACTTCTTTCTCCCACGCGCACGGGGAGAATGATCGTTCCTAGCGGGATGACCTGACTTCCCCCAAACCCGATCAGCGGCTTATCGAGGGGCTGCAAGTGCTTTTCCTCGAACTTCAATTTTCTCAAGCACTCCATTGTAATGAGATCAGCCGTGCTTCCGGTATCCACGAGTACCCTTTTGACTTTCATCTGTCCGATTTTGAGGGTGACCACCAGAGGGTCAGTATGGGGCTGTTGCAGCGTTTGAGAGGTCGTGGCATCAAACTTCATGACCGGCCCGCTGGTTACGGTCGTTGTTGGTCTTGTCAGCAGAGTATGAACACTGTCTTTTGCAGCGCGGACGGTAGGATATTCCTCGGTGTATCCTCCAAAAATCATGTTGATGGTCCCTTGCGTATGGGAACCTTCGCGCCTTGCCTCTTCCCTCTTGGGGGATCCGCGTCTTTGATTCCACTGCCTTCTGTTTGCTCCTTCTCCCGCGTCATAGTCCCTCTTGTTGAGGAACCTGGAAAGCTTTCCTTCATCGGCCAGCTGATACAAGATACGCTTGAGTTCGCGACATTGGGCGAGGGTATGGCCGTGCTCTTTATGGTAGTCACACCATAAATTGTAATTGCGCCTGTTGGAAGGAGTGGTAGTGGGAGGTGGAGTTGGCAACTTGTCGCGAACGGCAAAGAAAATATCCCTTCTGTTTCGATTAAACATCGGGTCGTTTCCTCCGTCCAACAAATTGCGTGTTCTGGATTCCCCTGCCGCGGTAAACATGTGATGGGAACGCGGGGGTCCCATATCTGAAGGGGGCGCGGGACGACGCGGCGTGTAATTTCTTTCCCTCCTCGGCTGGTGCTCTTCTCGGTTCCTCGAGGATTGGTGGGGGGTTGCGGTGTCTTTTTTGTCAGACTTCCGCCTCTTGGGGTCGTGTGCCTGACATACCTCGGAGGCCGTGACATAACTTTGACATTGCTTCATGGCCTCCGCATATGTCTTGACCTGGCTTTCCACCAACTGGAACTTGAGCCTTTGAGCCTTCATTCCATTGATAAGGGCGTTTAAGGCGACTGATTCCTCTAAATCCGTCACCTCTAGCACCGCCTCATGGAATTTCTTCAGATAGGAGGATATGGATTCTCCTTCCAATTGAGTGACGCTTAGTAGGTGGAAGTTTGATTTCTCCTGCCTTCTTGAGGCTATAAAGTGGCCCAGGAATTTCCCTTCTAGTTGGGCAAAATTGTGGATACTTCCTTGGGGAAGGGAGGTGTACCACGTCAAGGCTGCTCCCGTAAGAGTAGTCGGGAAGAATTTGCACCACAAGGAAGGATTGGTAGTGTGCAGCACCATCAGGTTCTTGTACGCCATCAAGTGTTCTTCAGGGCATGACGTTCCGTCAAACGCTGCCATATTTGGGATTTTTATTTTCCCCGGGTTGGGAATGTTTAGTATTTCAGGAGCCATTGGAGAGATTATCGGCGTAGGATCTCCAGGGAGGATTTTGACCTCATCTTCGTTCTGCGGCATGGTTACAGGACTCGCTGGATGGCTGGATCCTACCAGCTGCGCCCTCTTCCTCTCTTCCCTCCGTCGATCCACCGGTGACTGGATGCTTTCGGATGCCTTATGCTTTTTGCTTTCTAAATAAGTACGGGCATCTTGAGAGGCGGTTTTAGACTCTCTGTCTCTAGGATCACTTCTGCCGAGGCTCGTGTGAGTCCTTGGTCTCTCCCGTCGCCTCTTGTTTCTCTTGCTGGAACGTGACATCTCCGAGTTCCCATCCTGAGATTCGTGGGATTTGGGTGTCTCGTTAGGGGGCTCGATCCGTTCCCGCAGATTTTTTATTTGATCTGCCATATCATCCAATACTTGTTGTGGAGCAGGATTATTGTTATTCATGACAGCGCGGAGCTGTTCGGAAAATGCAGCAGTGAGGTTTCGTGCTAGCATGTCCAGATCACGGCGGGTCACGGCCTGATTGTTGGCCTGACCTGCAGAAGTGTCTGTATCTGTGCTATGCACGGTTGCGGTTTGTGTTGGATTTCTTTTGGGAGCCATGACTTATTGTAACACTCCCCACAGACGGCGCCAAACTGTTTCGGTAATGAAACGAGGAAGTGCGAAAGACACTCAAAATACCTGGAGATTAGTGGAAGTGTGATCAAGAGAAGTAATTTGTGGGAGGAAGTGGCTTGAATTCCTGCAAAACAACTTGTTAGCCTTGTCCGGGGGGTGATCTCCCGGAAAATCCCTCCGACGCTCAAGTTAGAACGCGGATATTGGAATAAATGAGTGAACGATTATTGAATGAATGCAAGAAGAGATGTTGGAATTAAGATTGCTAGTGCTTGGGTCGGTTAATGAAGCAGGGTGAGAGCAATGATATTGCAAAGGCTATGTTTCAGATGATCCTTTCTTCTTGATGGCTGCCCCTATTTATAATGATGGAAAGGAAGTTGCAGGAGGAGTGAACTTATCATGGGGGTAGTGGGAGTAATGGGAAGAGTGGGCAGTTACTCATCTTGAAACAAGGAGAGCCATGCATTATGGGAGAGTGGGGAGTTATGGTTTATCAGAGGTAACCAGCCCATGAGCCATTCAAGGAAGATGGGACTTCCAGAAAAAGCCCATTGACCGAAAGTCAAGGTCAACGGAAAAGGTCAAAGGGTATTTCGGTAATATGATGCTATTTATTAAATAAATTAATTAATTGAGTAAGCAATACCATGACAGTAATGAACTTATAATAATATATTTATTGTTCAAAGCTTTTATTTTAACGTCACCTTTTAATTTCATTCCATCTCATTATTATTAAAATTTGGAGTGACATGCTTGTTTTTCATAAAAATCTGGGACCGTCTCACTATAATTAAACAAACTCATATAATTAGCTTATTTTCTAATTGATCACTTTAAGTTTGTAATTTATTATTTTAAAACTAAAAAGAATGATTACATCAAAAAGAAAAAAAAAACAGATTATAGAAAATAATCAATTATAAGTAATATATATATATATATATATATATATATATATATATATATATATATATATATATATATATATATATATATATATATATATATATATTAGATTAGTCCAATAAAAATTGTTTCTGCATAAAATCAACTCATTTGAAAATTTGTGTTTATTAAAGTATTGAATTTGCCTTTTATATACTCTAAAATGACTATAATAAGCTTTATGTTGACAATATATTATACTTTTTCTGGTCTTGTGAAAATACTGTGCATTGAATACACGCTCAATTAGTTTTCATCCTATAGCCAATTAATAGCAAGTGAAACAACCCACTAAATAATTTTATATTAATATTAATCATATTCCTCTAATTTTTCATTTTGGTTACATAAATAAATATCAGACTTATGCAAAAGAAACGTAATGAAACACTATAAGGGTATGCTTGATAAAAATTAAAGTAGGAAAATAGAGATAATTAGATATATAACTAATAGAATTTGATTGTTGGAAAGGTGAAAAAAATTAATTGCAAAATAATAAAAAGGGATAGTATAGCAATTAGTTCACTCATTTTGAACTAAATGTGCACCCTAGGGGAGGGTAGAAGAATAATTTTCTTCCATATAAGGAAAATTATCCTCTTTTTTAATTCATCTTTCTTATTTTACCTTATTTTACCTCTTTTACAACTATGTGAATTAATTCATATACATCTCAATTTATATATATTATATTAGTTTGACTTTTTTTATACTTCCTCCATTCTGAAATACTCGCTACATTTCGATTATGTATACTATTTATTGTTCAAGGTAATTTTACATATTGTGACTAATGTGTAAGTAAAAAATTATAGTCAAGTGGGATCTTATTTGAATCGTCTAATCGTATATTTTCATAATATTAACTTTTTATAAGTTTTAGATTTGTATAATTTAACATATAAATAAATAAAATAACATATTAAAACATGTAAAAAGTGAAATATAGTAAATATTATAAAACAGAAAGAAAACTATAAATATTTACACTTAATTCAAGCAGAACTAAGTAGAGATTAAGTCTAAAACACTTGGTTTGCACAAAGTCCAAACTCCAAATTCTAAAAAGCGTGGTTTTAATTGCACCTTGCACTAAAACAAAACTAAGACGTCATCCTTCAACTTGCTAGTTGTGATTCTTTAGTCTCTCCAACGACCAAAATAACATTATTTTTAATTAAATGAAACTGTTTCGAGGGAGACCGACACCACTTATTAATTGCTATGTTATGAGATTTAGGAAGTTGATATTTTTGAAACTCAATTGTGACAAGTGAAAGACGAGGAAAGTGCGCACAACTGGCGTAGAGTTGTCACCCAACACCATCCCAAACCTCCGACAATTGTAGCTTGCTTGTTGGCCATCCTATCTATTCTACACTAATAAGTATATGTTTGGATAGAGAGAAATAGAATGAAAGAAAAGAGAAAAATTTGAAAGGATGAAGGATTAATTATTTGGATAACATACAAAGAAGGAAAACATAATTTCTCCTAAGATGGAAAAATTTGGAAGGAAAAACTCATTTTTCTTTATTTTTTTTCTTTCCTTCCCTTTTAAACAAACAAGATGGACTCTCTCTTCTGATCCCTCTCCTTCCTTTGCCTTCCTTTGCTTTTCCTTCCCTTCATTTTTTTCTCTCCTACTTCGTTATCCAAACATAGTATAAGTGACCACATGACACTACAACACAGACTTGTTCATAGATTCTTCTTTTCTAATTATGACATGGCATCGCCAAGAATTGCATTATTAAAAATTGTCACTCTTTTCATCATGTCGTTATTCTTTATAAATCAATTTTTTTATTATTCTTAATGAATTTCATAATTCTATCTTTCTAAAAAAACTTTCTAAACTAAAATTCAACATCGAAACACTATGACTAATGAATTTAATCACCAAAATGATTCGGTAAGAATTGATAACGATCGTTAATTTTAAAAAAAATAAAAAAGGAAGCGGGGAGTCGCGTTAAACGCGCGACTGTTCCACGAGTGAGTCGCGTGAAAGGCTTGACTAAACCGCGGTTCAGTCACGTGAAACACGCGATCGGACGATGGTCTAGTCACACATTACACACGACCGAACTATGGTCTAGTCACACATTACACGCGACTCATCCGCGGCCTCGACCTGCATTTCACACGACTCCCCCCTTTTCCCCTTTTTCTAATTATTGTATATTTATTTTCTTAATTTATTAGTATTATTTAATTATGTAATTAGTAAATAATTTAATTTTTTTCATTTTTTATTATTGTTGATTTATTTACTTATTATTAATTTAATTATTGACACTAATTTAATTAATAGTATGTTTATTGCTTTCTTTGATTCTTATACACATATAATTTATCTTTTCATCTAATTTTATGCAATTTTTTATATCAATTTATAAATAGTAGTTTTTTTTGACCCGTTTTATATTTTTTTTTTAATGTGCTTAACTTTTGTCCTTATAACAAATGTTTTGAGATAAAGAGTCTTTGAAAAAACTATCGCATTGAAAATGAAATTGGAGCAATTTAATGAGAAGTTGTTAATACTCTTAGCGTGATTTTTTCTTAAACGTGGTTGTTTGCAATATAGTTATGTCTTTTCTAAAACTCAACTATGCAATAATTCTGTTTTTTGCATTACTTTTATAAGTCCCATCAAACTCTTAGAAGATCTAACGGGAGCTAAGAAGCCTAAAGGTGTTATAAAAAATTCTCATCATGGCCTTAAGTTATACTAATAAAAAAATTTCTTTCGTTATAAAATATTGTTAGATTGTGATTGCTAATACTATTTATTGTTTAAGTTTATTTTACATTTACGGTTAATGTGTAAGAAAAAATATAGCCAATTAAAATTTTATATGAATCGTCTAATCGCATACTTTCATAATATTCACTTTTTATAAATTTTAGATGTGTATATTTAAATATATAAATAATTAAAATATCACACTGGATTGTGTAAAAAGTCAAATGTAGCAAGTACAGTGAAATGGAAGAAGTAAGTAATAAAATAATTTTAAGCATGAAATAAATATAAGCAACAACGCAAAGATTTAAAGTAGTTCATCATTAATGAGGCTATATATAACATCAAAGACTAATGTATTCATTATATATTTAAAGGATAAAAGATCTTCATGCTCAATACAACTTAAAGGAACTACATAAATGCTCAATACACCATTTCTATTTTAATTATCCCATTGATTTTGCTCAATTACTTTTTTGACAATGGTCTCTCACTCATATTTTTAAATCTTATCAACAAACTTATACTTGATCTCCATCTTAAAAACTTATTTGTATTATACACTTAATTTCGGTCTCATTATCCAATATAATTTTACTTTCTTTCTACTAAATTTCACCCATTTTACATTAAGTGCAGATGTGAGGAATAGAGAAAGTAATAGAGCAGAGAATAATCATAAGTTAAGAGATGGATATGGATGGTTCATGTTAATTGGTTGACTCTACTCTACATACAATATACATCAATGGAGGGTATCAATAAGCAAGGTTTGTAAATCACACATAAATGCACAAAAGGGCTTCTGGTACAAGGTGCTCGAACGAGCACCTATACATTTAACATGTTTGCCTAACTTTTTGTAGAAATAATGCAACATATTAAAAAAAAAGACAGAAAAACATTCAAGGTACATCAAAAGAGAAACAAGAGGTCTCATTCTCCTCAAGAACAAGAAGGAGAGGAAAGACTACAGGAACAAATAATGAGTTCAAGGTAGCATTAACAAAACACAAGATGCCTTAAGTCAAACATAATAACATCGTCAATACAGGACGAAGAGACATGGAGTCTAAAAGTCTAAACTTCTATGGGGTTCCATTGTAGCTTGGTGGGAGAGATAGTCAGCAAAGTAGACTTCCCGCCGTAGGACATGATGCATTTCCTTCTTCATGTTTTAGCTTAGTAGATATCTGCAAAAGATACAAAGTAAAGCATTTATGTCCCTAATATGAGTACAATGTGTCAAGCTTTTCATGAGTACTTTGGAATCTGAGGCAATAGTAAACTCAGTCTAGCTAGAAGAGGACATTCACAACAATGACGCCAATAATAATTGCTAGAATTTCAACCATGTTAGGGTCAAGAGCTCTACCTGAAAGGGCAAAGGAGAAGGGCCCAGAATTTGGCTGGGAGAAATAGGCAACAACAATGGTTCAGAGTTTAGAGAAAACAAGAAAAGAAACATCAACATGGATAAAGTTTTCTTATTGGGGGCAGGGTAAGAAAGTAGGAGAGGTTCGAAGTTAGATGACCCAAACGTAGTTGAGAGAAAAAAAAAAGTTTAAAGCACATGACTTTGTAAGGCTGAAAGAAAAGGAGGTTGTAGGGTTGGTTTTGGAGAAGACTCGATTGTTTTGGTTGGTCTATAACATCCAAATCACAAAGCTAAATCAAGTTGGCCATGATTTGGGGTTATAAGAGGAAATAGCGCTGAGTTCAACAAATATCAAAGTTGGGAGGTCTAGGGTGAAGAAGTTTTTAGGTAAAACTGAGAAGCAAAGGAGGCATAATTATGCGAATTGTTAAAGAAGAATACATATACAGGAGAGAACTTGGTTTCCCAACTTCCAGTTAGAGAGGTTGTAGACCATCAAGTTAGAGCCTAATTTATTAGTAGGAATAACAAAGATGTGGTTAATAAGCTAGTCTAGGAAGGGTAGGATATGCATACCAAGTTCCACTTATTATTTGACAAGAGGTCCTGAAGGGAGAGGGAGTAGTTTAGTGGACGAAGAGGAAGAATAAAAAGATGGATCTAAGGAAGCCAATCTAGGACTAGCTAAATTTTTCATATGTTTTTCCAGATACGAGACGCTGGTTAAAAGGGCGAAAAGAGAAATTGTCCTTTTGATATTTGGCTCAAAGGAAGGGAGAGGCTATGGAACCCCCAGAATGAAGCTTCTAGTAGAGTTTTAGTTGTGCAATTTGATTGACCAAGTTGTTTTGATGGATACTTAGCCCCAAAGGTTTTAGGGGTGATGTACTTCCAAACAATGAAAAGAAGTTATCTAGGAGTTGATCAAGCGTCAAGCTTAGAGCTTTTAGGAACCTTAAACAAGAGGAAGTATAGGCAGGGATAAAATTGAGGACAAAGTTAATGAGGACTAGGTGTCCGGCTTTAAAGAGGAGTTTTGATTTTCAGGAGGCCAACCTATTAGAGATTTTACGGGTGATGTCGTGAAGCACAGAGAGAGAAGGTTGCTTATCTAGGAGAGGGAATCCTAAGTAAGAATCAAGACAATTGACGATCAGAATGGAGAGGAGATTAGATATAGCTTTTTGGGTAGCACTTAGGGAATTTCAAAAGAAGTAGAGGTTTCATTTTTTAGGATTATCAAACAATCCAGACTCAGAGCTAAATTCATGGAGGACATCTTTAATAGATAAAATAGTGTCAATGTTTGCTACTCCAAAGAGGAGGAGGTGGGAAATAAAAGCTTTGTTGCCTTCTAAGGAGAAGGGTTTCCACTGTCCCCTTTTTGTAACAAGCTCGCAATCACCCTTGATAAAGCTTCCTTATAGAGGATGAATTGATAAGGGGATATAGGGTTACCTTGGTGGATCCCTCTTGAAGGAGATAAGGGTGTATAATAGAAGCCGTTAGTTAGAACATTCATAGTATAGAATAAGACACAACTCGATCTATGGTGAGGGAGAGAGTCTTTAATAAGGCTCTATTCGATACTATTATAGGCTCTTTTGATTTCAAGGCAAAGAAACTTTTCTTTCCCTTTTTAGAGTGTATAGAATGGAGAATTTTAGAAGCAAAAAGGTAACTTCAGTCCCTGATCCTAGCAAGAAGCTAGTTTGGTAGGGAGAGATTAGGGAATTGAGGGAAGTGTGATCCCTGCTACTATGATCTTAGGGATGATCACCAAGGTTAATTTTATTCCAACAAAAAAATTCATCATCAATCAATGTATATCACTGGAACTTGTAAAATCATGTTTTGTGGGGTCTAAAATTTTTCTACATAGCAAATGTCATGCAATACCATGACCAAGACAACGAACACTCAAGTCACACTTCTAGAATCATTTTCAACTAGTTAAAATGTTACTCAATTGTATCAAATGTTTTATTTCTTATTTGACATATTCACATTGAATGTCGCATTTTCTTATTTGATGACTATTTTTTCTTTACTTATACTCTCATATGATCCAACTAATTACACAATTGTCATCAAATTATAATTTTTCCCTTACCCTTTTATATATTATTAATAGTTCTATCTTTTTGAGCACACAAAGCTTATCGATGTTGACTATCATTATGTACATGATAATATCCATATAGTACTCTTGTTCCCTCTCATGAGCAATTTTCGGGTAACTTGACCAAGGGTCTCATATCACAATATTTTCAACATCTTTTTCACAAGTTGATCATTTGAAACTTAACATGCTTTAATTTGAAGGGGTGTTGCCCATTAAGATAAGAATTGTTATATGTTGTAGATACTTACGACCTGTGTAACATTTGGGAAATTAATATTTTAAGACGAGTAAGTTTAAGAGAATTATCAGTGCGAGAATGATCTTAAATACTCATGACATGAAACATTCTCAATTTAATTTCTCTCCTCTTTTTCCTTTTCTTTTATTTTGATTAAAAATACCCAAAATTTTCCCTCCCTCTCACGACATCAAGCCCAAACAGCAGCCAAACCCCAATCCTCATTCTTTGAAAATCCCTTCGAAAACCCAACAATGGCGACTGAAAATCCTTCGAAAACCCAACAATGGCGACTGAAAATCCTTCGAAAACCCAACAATGGCGGACTGAAAGTCCTTCGATCCTTAACAATGGCGGTTGTTGTCACTGCTCTTTCCCTCTTTCGACATCCTTTGAAATTAGGGTTGAAATTCCTTCTTTTCTTGATAAATCCTTCAATTCATGAACAAATCCTCTTTTCATGGTCCTTCTAACTTAGAATTTCAACAATAATCGAAGCAACAATCATCTTTGTTCCATCTGGTGCCTCGATTTTCAGAAATAACGAACAAAATAACAGGTATGATTCCCTCCTTCTCTGAATTTCAATTCTATAATTTATGATCATGAAATTTTGATCTAACCATTCTCTCCCTCCCAATTCATCTGATCTCTTTGAACCCAACAACTGCACCATGAATGTCGCCCTACCTTCTTGAGCATTTTCGAAGAATCGTGCCTTCTTGCTATCTCCTCCTTCGGCACATCCCAGTACAGGGCAAGAAGGTAATCAAGTTTCTTTTGTTAATTTTGTTATTTGATCTTGTTAGCCGCATCTTTCGGATATATGCAATTGGATTACCATTTCTTGATTATATTCAATTGTCATACTTTTATCAAATTATTCTTTTTAATCAAAACTTCATGAAATTAAGCATTTGAGACTCATTGTATAAGTTGCTCAATTAAAAGAAATGGACAATTGATAATTAGTAGTAAATTGTGGAATGTGGATTAAGATTGATGGATCTTGAGGATTAGTATGATATTTGTGAACATCAAATTTAAGAAATTGATGGAAAATGATTGTTGATGGTAAGGTTATGGATGATTTAATGTTCTTGAATAGCTTATTATATTCTTTTGAGGATTTTTGGACTTTGAGTTTGTATGTTCACAATTGTGTTTGATTGAAATATAAGGAGAGTCCTAAAAGTGAGTAATATTGAGAAGAATGTTAAAGAAGTCTGGACCGTGTCTATAAATCTTGATGACATATTACAGCTTGGGTTAGAACACGCATAATTCTTTAAAGATTAGATATGCTAGAAAAGAATCCATAAGTAAGTTACGGTCTTAGGAGGAGATGCAATGAGCTATATGAACCTAGTTTATAGTATCGAACGCTTTGTTGTGATGTTATGTTTGTTATGCTTCAGGAGGCGACGTCATCGAGGAACCTTTCTAGTTGATAGCTGCGAATCGATCACGGCTCTTTGAAGCGTCGTCTTTGGTGAGTAGTAGCAGTCCCTTAAAGGGTATGATCAAACTACATTCTTGAAAACAAACTTTTTACTAAAGCTCTTTTGAATTGGAAATTGTTGAGACAAATGTTGTTGTGAATGCCTATGCTAATATTATGATATGGTCAATGGATCGGGCTTGCGAGCTGGTCATTGACGGAGTTGAGGAACATTGTTCCGTGCTCCCTGTTTTGAAGCGAATTGTCATTGAGATATTGACTAGCTTCACCCGAGAGTGACATAGCCTTAGAGCTATGGATGTTCCTCTCAACTAGACTCCCTGTGCGCACATAGATTTAGGGAATTGATGTTGCTTTTAAACTCTTATTTGGAAACTATTGTGTTTGTTGATTTGGTTTGCTACTTCTCATTCAGTATAAACTGACCCTCTATTGTTTCCATCTTTTAGTTTGATTACAGATCGGAACCGGTCGGGAACGATGGGTTAGCGGTGATTGAATAGAGTTTCCAAGGATGTATATTGAGCTGAGCACGTAGGAATTTGTAGATTTGTATTAGGATTTTGGATAAATGTATATTTGTTTTGGTTGTGCTGGTTATATCGGACTTGTAGAAGAATTGTATGATTATCTTGTGTATTAGTTAGATGTTGGTTTTGGGATTTAGCTGAGTTAGTCACGTTGAAGAGCTTGTGACCTCTTTGCTTGAGTTTTGGAAGTGTGATTTCGGTTTCTTGGGATACGGACCCAGTGATGACCCTGTTTACCCAGTCAACGGTAAGTCGGGTTGTTACAGTCTGTTTGGTAATCGATACTAAATGATGGAAATGAGAATGATTTATAGTGTGACTTTTCATGATATGTATCATATCATATCCATAATAATGAATCTTTGATCATAAAAAAAGGTATTTTGTTCACGATTATCCCTTACCATCTAATCCTACATTTTCAAATGGTAATGCATTGGAATTAATTTTTTGAAGAAAATGAGATTGCTGATGGAGAATAAGCATGACCATCAAACTTGTTAAGAGATATTCCTACCATGGTTATTAAAATCCCGATCCAAATCTACGATCCTACGCTTCAAAAATAGGCGAGTGATCTGGATCGTAGGTAGGATCTTAATGTTGTAAAATCGTGCGATCCTACTTAACTCAAGAATTTAGGTGGTAGGATCATAACACAAATCTACGGTTCTACAATCGAACTATCCGATCTTACAAGAATATTTCAATCGTAAAAAAATTCATATGATCTAGATTTCACTTATGTAAAAATATATTTATATTTTAATAATTATATCAATATGACTATAAAATTCAAGTTTTTGTTGATTTGCAACTTAAAAATGATTATTAAATGTATTTTTTTTTCAAAACTTAATAAATAAAGTCAAATAAGTTTTTATTTACACTTTAAGGCTTAAAAGAGAACAAATATAATTGATAATTATTTATCCAAAGCATATTAATGCATATTTGTACGATCACACGATCTTAAGATTCGATTCTACCTCCTTAATGATTCTAAGTAGCATCCCAATCCTAACAACTTTGATTTCTACTAAAATTACACTAATTTGTCATTACCATTTCCACCATTTGGTATCGATTACCAAATGGACAATTAGTATTTTAAGCTATGCGCTGGGTTAAGAGCGTTAGGGTTGTATGTTGTGTATCTATGCATAGTTGATGAATAAATGAGTGAAACATACTTTGAGAATTAATTTTGATATAATCTCACTGTGATTTTGAACATTGGTATTATTCTACATAATTTCTTTGATGGATGATTTGAGGGATGCTTATTGAATTATAATTCATGACATAATGTTTGCCTGAACAAATACTTATGGTGGAATTGGTCAAATTGATCATGGGTGGAATTTCTCCTATTACTCTATTATTAATCTTTTTTACAATTAAAAAAAATAAAAAAGAAAAATACTCTGTACCTAAAATTTAGAACACCTATTTCTTCCAAATAGATCTTGAAAAAAAAAGTGAGCTTTTTATAAAAAATTTTCAAAATAGGCTTCTAATAATTTTGATTCCTAATATAATTGTTTTTTTTTTCGAGCATAAGGTCAGGGCTTGTTCACTATTAATGACAGCAAACAAGAGACACAAAATTTTTTTATGTTAATTACTAAAAGCGAACAAAAAGAAGAAAATGACATAACGTTTGAAATTGAAGGACAAAAAAACTGATTCACTGTTATCAAAGGGTTGTCAACAGGGAACCAGAATGTAATTTATTTTTTGTCCTTTCAAATATTATAACAATATCTTTCTTTTGTCGAACAAATTCGTAGTAAATTCTTTTTACTTTTAATATATTTTTCTATTGTTTGTTATTACTAACAGCGAACAAGCCTTAAACTTATACTAATACGGAAATACTTATATTGAAAAATTAAATTTTCTCGAAACTTTGTTTACAAATTTTCATAAATCTTTTTCTTTTTGTATTGTTTCTAAATTCCATTTTCTTGGGTTACGAATCTTACTTGGTCCAGTCTCAGTCGCTTAGTCATTACTGAATTTTTAATTAGTTCTATCAGTATAGATAAATTGGTGGTCACTGAATTTTTGGCTTTTTTATGTGGTATATAAATTATTTTTTAATTCACATAGTGATTTTGATCTTTTAATTTTTCTACTTGGTAGACAAAAAATAAGTTTTTTTGTTAACTTTACGTTATTTTTATCCAACGTAATAAGATTATTTTAAAAAAACAAACGTCGTAATAATCTTAATTGACTACATATTTCTAAATGTAATCAAAATAAGTACTTAATTTAACCAAAAATTTAATATTTTATGTACTATATGGAAAAATTCAAAGCTCAAATTCACCATGGGAATTTAAAAAAACATTTGTGAAAAAGTCTAAAACTTAGGATCACCACGTGAAATTTTTCTATTATCTTTTTTTTGGTTGGACAAAAACATTTGAAGTCGATGATACATTTCACACCCAATGAATCCGTTCCAAATTAATCATTAATTTCAGGCATAGATATTGTGTGGTTTGTTATTAAGAGCATAGAAAACGGTATATGCTTAACCATTTATCGTTAAGGGCATCAATAATGATCAGCTTACCCATTAATTAGTAGTTTTATCATCTACGGTCCTCATATTTGCATCACTTATCTGCTAGACTGCTACAATGTGCTTAGGGATCTCAACATAGCTCAAATTCAACTCTATTCTGACTCGATCTAAGAAAAATAATCTAATTCAAATCCAAAAAATAACTCCAACTCTTAATTGGTTATATACTTCGACTCTGAGTCAAAGGCAAATAAAAAATTTGACAATTTGATTTGAACTAACTTCTGTTAAATAATATAATCTAGAAAAATCTAGGAAATAATGTATCTAGAAATAAGTAAACAAAAATCTATGATATCCTAGAAATATCTAAACTAACACTCTAAAGCTAATAGCTTAGAACTATCTACAAGTTGTAGAAAAGACTAGAAACATAATAATGGTGAAAGCACCAACATAGAAGCACTATATATATATATATATATATATATATATATATATATATATATATATATATATATATATATATATATATATATATATATGTTGCATGCTCTCATTTGTAATCAAGCCACATAATACAAAAAATTGTTTTTCACAAAAGCCATCAACTCTCCTCTTTATTTTTTCATATTAGCATCTTCAATATTTATTAACCAAATTCAATAATTCACTACAACTTCCGCATATTAATTCTAACATTTGGTATCAAGAGCCACTAATCCAAAGCCTTCTTTTTTTTCAATCATATATCATCCAAATTTCATATCAATACCAACTCCACATATATATAAATGGCCTCCCCAACCCAAATTCAAACACAAACACAAACATATTTAATCCCCAAGTTAATTGGGTACCTATATTAAAAGGGGAGAAATTTGATCAATGGAGTATGCAAATGACATCAATTTTCATTACCCAAGATATATGGGAAATCATTCAAGATGGTTATGAACAACCCAAAGATGCCAATGAAGAGGCTTCTTGGGATGACACTAAAAAGTGTCAATACAAGCAAAACAAAAGAAGGGATCATTATGCGCTCTCTATAATATATCGTGGAGTAGATGAGACGATCCTACCAACAATCATGACCGCCACAACGGCAAAGGAGGCATAGAGCACTTTGGAGACAAAATATCGAGGCTCGGAAAAGATAATACTCTTCAAACTACAATCTTTATGGGGTCAATTTGATAGTATGCAAATGACCGATAATGAGTCAATTCAATCATATACCGACCGAGTCTCAAATATTGTTAACCAAATTCGATCCAATGGAGACACCATTGAAGATGTTAAAATAATTCGGAAAATATTAAGAACTTTAACCAAAAAATTTGATCATATTGTGGCTGCTATAGAAGAATCTAATAAAGATTTAAGTTCACTCACCCTGACTGAATTAATGGGCTCTTTATTAGCACATGAAGAAAGAATGCGTAACTTTGAAGAGCAACCAATTGAACAAGCTTTTTAGGCTAAATTAAAATTTTCTAATAATGGAGAAAATATAAATGGCCACGGTAAAAATTTTCAACTAAAAAAGGGCAATTTTAACAACCGTGGTAGGGGGAGAGGAAATCATAAAAATCAAGGGACCCGAGATAACCACTCTTATTGCATATTATGTAAGAAAAACAATCAAAACATAAGAGATTGTCGGTACAAATGCAAAAGATGTACACGACACTCTCATTTCTAAAAAGATTGTTATTTCCGGTAAAAGGAAGAGGCTAATTTCACAGAAAATAATGATCAATTATTTTACACATGTCTGAATGCTCAAGAAGGGCAAACTGACACATGGTACATCGATAGTGGTTGCTCCAACCACATGACCGGAAATAAAAATTCATTTGCTAATCTTGATGAAAATATAAAATCACAAATAACCATTAGTGATGGGAGTAATCAAGTAGTTGCTGGAAAAGGAACAATTGTTGTTAAAACAAAAAATGGCTCCTCTAAATTCATCCCCGATGTATTTTATGTCCCTGGGCTCGCACAAAATTTATTAAGCGTGGGACAATTAGTCCAAAAGGGCTACATGGTAAAATTTGATAATAATCAATGCCACATATAAGACAAGAAAAAGGGGCAATTAATTACCACTACTAAATTGGCTCCTAATAAAATATTCCCACTTAAAATGCAATCAGAGTCTAATATTGCCCTAAGTTCAATAGTGGATGAATCCACCTTGTGGCATTTAAGATTCGGGCATTTAAATTTCGACAGTGTATAACTGTTGAAAAATAGAGAAATGGTGATTGGGATACCACTAGACCTGGGAAAAATTGATCCGACCCGAAAATTGATCCGAAACCCGCCCGAAAAAATTGGGTTGAAACCCGAAAATTTTGACCCGAACCCGAAAAATGACCGAACCCGAAGAACCCGTAAAAAAACGGGTCGGTCGGGTCTGACCCGATGGGTTGGTGCTTGTTAAAAAAACCTAAGTTGGTCAATTCGTTTTCATCTTTACTTCTCTCATTCTCTGTCTCATTTCATCTTCTTCTCTGTTAAAAAAACTAAACAAACCCTACTTCTCTACTAGCGTGCTGCTGCTGCCGCCATTCCTCTTCCTCAAGTTCTCACGCTCGATTTTGCTGCCGCCATTCATCTTCCTCAAGTTCTCACGCTCGATTTTGCTGCCGCCATTCATCTTCCTCAAGTTCTCACGCTCGATTTTGCTGCCGCCATTGTCGAATGTAAGTTACTTGCTGATTTGAATCTCCTTTCTCTTCACTCCCTTAGTCCCTTTCCTTTGATTCTTTGTTGATTCTTTGTTTTTGTTGTTGATTCTTGTTGATTCTGATTTGTGATGCCAATTGAGGGTTGAATTCAAATATTTCGGAAGTTTTTGAATCAATTACAATTTGAAGTTTTTGAATTAGTCTTCTGTCTCAGTTGGGTTGGGACTTGGGAGGTAGGTATTAGTGATTCTTTAGGGATTTTTGTTTTAAAGTTTAAAGTTTGATACATTTTCAGAGGATAGATTGTCCATACCCTTGTGATACAAGTTGCCAAAATCGAATTTTTGAGCCTTAAGAACCACATCATCATCATAAAGTATAGTATTTTTTTCTGAATTCCTCAACAAAATTACATTCATATTATTTTATAGGTGCTACATGGAAGAATCCATATCTACCTACAGGGTGGAGGTGGAAGAAGATCTGGAATAATGCTATTTCAGAAACTGCTTCTTATTTTTTGTTTAGTAGTTTATGGAAGCTTGTTAGTGAAGTAGGCTTTGTATTTGTAATTTGTATATATTATATAGAGATCATCCAACAGCATTCTTTATACTTGTACTAGCATTACAAAAATACAGTGGTCTTTGTATAGAGTATATAATCCATTATACCTAAGTTATTGAATGGGATTTTTTCAACCTTGACATCTATGTTTAATTTTGTAAGATTTTGGTGATTAAAGATTTTCATCGTTGTATGTTGTTTGTTTGTTGAAAATGATAAAAGAAGGTAAATTTATCAATTATTTGAGTTTTGAATGCAAATAATATGATCTTCAATTCGTTAAACTAAAACTATAGTTTATTTTGTGAATTTGTTTTATGTTGATAGATCCACTTGAAAATGGATTAGAGGTTGATCTTACACCAATGTGTAATGAAGAAGCTAACAAAGATTTAGAAGATGAAGATGAAGATGAAGATGAAGATGAAGAAGATGAAGATGAAAAAGAAGATGAAGGCGAAGAAGAAAATCTAAATGAAGATGAAGTGTTTGAACAATTTGCTATTTAACATGTTCTTATTTATACTTTTAAATTGATTCATTTGGATATTTTTTTTTGTAGTATGATGCATTTTAGACATTTTAATGATTTTTTTTTTATGTTGAATTAGTCGATTGGATATTCTGATGTTTTATGGTAACCCGTTGGATCAATCCGAACCGACCCGAAACCCGAAGTGATCCGACCTGAAACTGACCCGATCCGAAACTTACCAGACCCGAAAATGACCCGACCGAAATTGATCCGACCCAAAACCCGACCGACCGACCGTTTTCCCAGGTCTAGCTACCACCAATCACTAAGGAAAAGAAAATTTGTGAGGGTTGTATATATGGCAAAATGCATAGATCGCCATTTCCAACCTCGTCTTGGAGAGCCAGAGCTCCATTAGAAATTGTCCATGCAGATTTATGGGGCCCTACCAAGAATCCGTCTGTTGGCGAAAAAAGATATTTTCTGTTGTTCGTTGATGACTTTTCACGCATGATGGGGGTATATTTCTTGGAGAAAAAATCTGAAGCATTATCCCATTTCATGCAATTCAAAGCCCTCACAGAAAAACAAAGTGGGCATTCAATAAAGGTTCTACGAACCGATCGTGGGGGAGAATTCACAAGAAATGAATTCAAAAAATTTTGTAAAGAGCATGGCATCAAAAAGGATCTCACAGTCAGACGCACACCACAACAAAATGGCGTTGCAGAAAGAAGAAATCGTACAATTGCTGAAATGGCCCGCAGCATGATGCAAGGAAAAAATTTGCCTAAATATTTTTGGGCAGAAGCTGTCCACACAGCTATTTACATCCTCAACAAATCTCCCACGAAAGCATTGAAGAGTATGACACCCTACGAAGCTTGGCAAAAAAGCAAACCAATGGTCGAGCATGTCAAAGTTTTCGGATGCATTGCATATGCCCACATTTCGAAGGAGAATCGGGACAAGCTAGATGGAAAACGAGAAAAATGTATCTTCATTGGATACAGTGACGAGTCAAAAGGATATCGTCTCTATCAGCCCGAATCAAAGAAGTTGATCATCTCAAGAGATATCATATTCGACGAAAAGGCCTAGTGGCAATGGAACGAGAACGATGTTGAAGTTCCAGTAGAAGTCATTCCACCACCAAGCCCAGATGAAGGAGAAGATCCAAATCAGTCACCAACTCAATCATCTGCAAGTCCATCACCATCAACCAATCCAGGAACACCATCAAGGAGCCCAAGAAGTCCATCTACATCACAAAGCTCAAGGTTGGAGTCAAGTCACTCAAGCCCAGCTCAACAAGTTCGAAGATCACAACGAGATTGATGTCCACCAAGCTACTTGGAAGATTATCAATGCAATCACACCATCATGGCACTCTTTGCAGAAGAACCACAAAACTTTCAAGAAGCAGCTCAAGAAGAAAGATGGATCCAAGCCATGAACGAGGAGATCAAGATGATAGAAAAGAACGACACATGGGAGCTTGTTGACAAACCTCAAGACAAGGACGTGATCGGTCTCAGATGGGTCTACAAGATCAAGCACAATGAAGATGGCTCCATTCAAAAGTACAAAGCTCATCTAATTGCAAAAGGATACTCACAGCAACCAGGAATTGACTTAAACGAGACATATGCTCCAATTGTTCGTATGGAGACAATCAGGTCAGTCCTAGCCCTAGCAGCTCAATTTAAATTGCAAGTTTATCAATTAGATGTCAAATCAGCATTTCTCAATGAGGAGCTAGAAGAAGAGGTATATGTCGAACAACCTCAAGGATATATAATCAAAGGAAAAGAAGATAAGGTGTATCGCCTTCGAAAAGCCCTCTATGGGCTCAAGCAAGGCCCTCGGGCCTGGAACAGCAAAATCGATGGATATCTTCTCCAAAATGGCTTTGCAAAAAGCCTAAATGAGCCATCACTCTATATCAAGACCCAAGGGCCAAAGTTTCTCATCTTATGCCTATACGTAGATGATCTAATCTACACAGGCACCGATCCAAGGATGATAGAAGACCTCAAAAAGACAATGATGTCAGAATATGAAATGACAGACCTCGGAGCTATAAAGTACTTCCTTGGCATGCAAGTCAAGCAAATTCCAGGTAAAATATTTCTCTCACAAGAAAAATATGTCGAGGATATGCTCAAAAAATTCAACATGAGCGATTGTAAGCCAATGGCTACACCAATGGCTACAAATGAGAAGCTCTTAAAGAATGATGGAAAAGAAAAGGTGTATGCATCAATCAACCGAAGTTTAGTCGAATCTCTCATATATCTTACAAATACAAGACCAGACATCGTTCATGCAGTCAGCATCATCTCAAGGTTTATGAGTGAGCCAAGCAAAGCTCACTTAGCAGCAGTCAAGAGGATACTCAGGTATTTCAAAGGAACAAAAAGCTATGGGATAACGTACGAGTCCGAAGCAGACTACAAGCTCATAGGCTACATGGATAGTGACTGGGCAGGAAGCATCGACGATCGAAGCAGTACGAGTGGATACTTGTTCCAGCTAGGGTCTAAGTCTATCCCATGGTCATCAAAGAAACAAGCTACGGTAGCACTATCATCATCAGAAGCAGAATACGTATCAGCTACAAGCGCGGCATGTGAAGCAGTATGGCTAAGAAGAATCCTAAAAGATCTACAACAAAAGACAGAAGATACAACTACCATCTATTGTGAAAATATATCAGCAATAGCCATGACAAAGAATCCAGTCTTCCATAGTCGCACAAAGCATATTGAGATACGACACCACTTCATTCGAGAATTGGTCGAGAAACAAGAGATCGAGCCACAATTCTGCAAGATAGGGGAGCAACTCGCAGACATATTTACCAAGGCACTTCCAACTAGAAAAAAGTTCATCAAATTCAGAAGACAATTAGGAGTCCAAGATTTTTCAGATTAAGGGGGAGTGTTAAATAATATAATCTAGAAAAATCTAGGGAATATGTATCTAGAAATAAGTAAACAAAAATCTATGATATCCTAGAAATATCTAGACTAACACCCTAAAGCTATAGCCTAGAACTATCTATAAGTTGTAGAAAAGACTAGAAACATAATGATGGTGAAAGCACCAACATAGAAGCACTATATATATATATATATATATATATATATATATATATATATATATATATATATATATATATATATATATATATATATATATATATATATATATATATATATATATATATATATATATATATATATATATATATATATATATATATATATATATATATATATATATGTTGCATGCTCTCATTTGTAATCAAGCCACATAATACAAAAAAGCTTTTTTCACAAAAGCCATCAACTCTCCTCTTTATTTTTTCATATTAGCATCTTCAATATTTATTAACCAAATTAAATAATCCACTACAACTTTCGCATATTAATTCTAACAACTTCGACTCAGATGCAATTTGACGTTCGACTCCTACTTGTTCAAATATTAATTTTTTTATTTTATTTCGAACAAATTTTTACATTTTAGCATTGATATAAATATAAATTGTCTAGTTTAATTAGGTGTTAATTAAATATTGGGTGAATCGAACAAATTTGAGTTAAATTTTATTGGAAATTAAAAATATTATTAACTAAGAATTAAATAATACAAAACACCACACTCTTACTCCGATAACCGCATCAATGTAAAACCAAAGCCCACCTTATAAAATGGATTTCAATGCCCTTCTCTTCGTGTGCACGGGTGTACATAACAGAGAAGCATCCATTAGCATTCTAATCGTAGAGGTGCATGAAGAGGTAGAACTAATGTTTTACGTGATTATTAACTGATAACCATTAGTTATAAATAGTAAATTGATTTGGATGAAGCCATGCCATATTAGATTATAAATAAGAGTAGGTGCATGAAGATCATTTACACTTTGATCATATCTTGAACATCATTTTTTGATTTTCATCTTTCTCTCATTCTCTTGAAACATAAAAGAGAGTTATAAACTCTTTTATTGTTTTCCGATTTTAATCTCTACATAAACACAATCATTTAGTTCAGTCGATTTGTACTAATTGGTTGGAGTGATTGATTGTACCTGATTGTGAATTTACTTTGTCATAACCCAAGTACCTTTATGGGGGAAATATCACAATAGGAAAGCTTGTTGTCGTCTTATATCTATATCAAGATTTTCGAGTGACATTACTGTTGTAAACATATCTTCTCTACGGTGTTATCCATTTCATGGTTCATTCAAGCAACGAGTCTATTGCCAAACATAAAGAAGACACTACAAACATCAACTTACATTTGTAGTTTAATTTCTGCATTATTATTTGTAATATTTCTAAATGTGCTCCCTTGTAAAAGCTCTTCTCTTCATCTTGCCTTGTACATCTAGCCAACATCCTATTCATGCATTGCTCGTTAATTAATCTTGTTGATGCATGTTTTCACCAACCATCGATTACCACTACAACATAATATACTTCTAGTGGGATATATTTAGTGACATTTAATTTAAATGTTACTATTTTAAATTTCTAATGGTATATATAGTGAATTTAGTGAAATTTATTAGACCCTTTAGCAGCATAATAAAAAATCATATTAAAGTTTTTCACGACATAGGATCGAATGACATTTCTTATAAATGTCACTATAGACTATAATAACAGTTACATATGTCATTAAAGGTCAAATAAAGTGCCACTAAATCATTTTATAGTAGAACTCAAAATAAAAACCAATAACTATTACATTGAAATATAAATCAGTGACGATTTTTTAATATCACTAAATCCTAAGTCGCGAAAAGTTAATATTGGTGTATTGTACCTCTCTCTTCAATCTTGATAGAGCGGTTCTCTCTTTGACACTAAATAAACTTTCTTCTACGACAACTTGCGTCATGTTTTTATTTGTTATATGTTTCATAAATTAAAGACCTTAAACCGAAGATCCTTTAAGACAATATTGTTTATGGAAACTTGATACCAAACTGAGGTACAATCTTACTTATTTTCCTAAAAGCGTTATTCCGCCTACTTGGTGCATAGATTTTAAAACTTGGAATACGCTTTTGATATACAATAGTTTGCAATTAATATAATCACTATATAATTAATCTATGTGAAGAATAAGAGTTTTGATGAGCAAGCTAAGAAATAAAATGAAAAGAAGTGATCCCACTTCCCGCATCTCAATTAAAGATGCATCAGGGAAGTTATTTGAGGTTAAACTAAAATAAGTCATTGTTATTAAAATTGCGATCTGGATCGTAGAATCACGAAGAAAATCCGGGTGTTACATTAAAAATAAAATCTAAAATATAAAGAAAAAGGAACAGGGGAAAGTTAAGTTGGATGATTTATTTAAAGGGATTAGAAAAGTCCCATACAAGATTGTGCGAAAATTTCGGCAGCATCTGCCCTAAAGTTGGACGCACTAAAAAAACAACGATCAAAAAAACATAATAAAGAAGAGGCATCATCGAGATTGAAATAAAATATCGCGGCGGAATGATCATCGCCTAATCCTCGGTCAACATGCCAAGCATGAATCGTGGTTTCAATGTAAACACTTGAGTTTGAAGAAAGAAAGAGTGATAAACTATTTAAATCATACAAATAACCACAAAAATAACGAAGCGAAATTAACTTATACAAAAGAGGACATGTACCTCAAACTCAAAACATGAACAACTTAATTAAAAAGAAACTAAATGTAGACAATAAGATTATTGTACACTTCAAGATTCTCACTCATTTCCCCCCGAATGTAGTGCAAAGAAGCTCCATCACTTATAATGTCTATCTATGATATCCCCGCTGCTCAACGTAAGATCATAGAGCAACGTGTCAAAGCAAGGCCATCAAAGACAAGCCATCAACAATGAAAACAAACGGTACGCGTCAGTAATCAACAAATTTATGGTAGTTAGAATCACAGAACAAGTGAATAGAACAATAACATTGCACGACAAATAAGAGTTTTACTCTTGTACCTAAGACTTCATATTTACTCTACGATTTGCTTTCAGAATTTCTAATCCCTTGAAGAATATTCAAGAGTAGTGGATCTTTTCCCTACTTCATGGCATTTTCACAAGGTTAAAGGCGTTATCGGCCATCCGACGCCCATGGCAAAGTATGAGTTCATACCCCCTCCAGCTAGGGGTGTTAAAAAAACCTGATCCGCTCGACCCGACCCGTCTTAACCAGGTATGGTCATCGGCCGATTTCAACATAAATCGAGTACCCAAGTGACCCGTTTAATAAATGTATTTATTTTTTCAGGGTTTTGTCTTTCAAAATTTGAGGCGCCATCTGTCTTCCTTTTTCACTCTCAAATTTCAAAATGCTCTTACTTCCTTAGGTTTACTTAGAGGCACTGTTCTTTCCTCTCATCTTCATCTTCCTTTTCTTCCTCATTCACAAATCACTATGCTTTGCTAATTTTGATTTCGTTCTCTTCGTTTATCTTGCTTCTCTTTGTCGGTGGCTGCTGCACTTCGCTTCATCTTCGTCTCATCCCTTAGGTATGTTCATCTTCTTTTTTGATTTTGTTTTTATGTTCTTGATTTCGGTTTTGGTGAGTTCTTGATTTTGTTATTGTTTTATGAAGATTTCTTAATTTTTGTTTAAATCTTTATGTCGTTTAGTTTCGTTTTAGATGAAGACTCGGTTTGTTCATTGATGAAGACTTAGTTTGTTTTGGTATGATTTTGTTTGTTATATCACAGAGTTTGATGCTGCACTACATTGAACATATTCTTCCAAATAGAATATTGCAGGAGATGATACCAAAGGTAGAACATCAATTGTTTTCATGCAGAAGTCTTGATTGAAACTTACACGCTTTGATGCTTTTACTAATGTTGTAATCTCATTAATAGGAGATGTTGTATTTTTTGGGATTCCATAGATGCGTAATAAGCGGAATTTCAGGAAACACTTCCCTAACATCTATCTCAAGATCATAAACATAATCAGACACATGAATCATATAAACGGATAAGATTATATTACCTTTGTAGCGTGAAATCCTCAAGAATTAGCGCGGTAAGATAATCTATAGAGCCTCAAACGTTGCTCCTCTATTCAGTCTACCAGATTCAATTGAATACCAACGTTTGCTAGAACAGAAGAGTATATGTTACTCTTGCTTTTACTGGTTTACAGAGAGTATGGTGAAGAAGAAGAGTCTCAAAGTTGCTGACTCTTTTTTATCACCTTTATTACTCATATTCTCTCCTTATATAATACTCATGACCTAGGTCAAAAGAATCTGATTCTTTTGTTAACCTAATTGGATCACAAAACCCATACTCCTAATGGGCCTGAGTCATCTATCGTTCAATTGATTCTTTTGTAAGACCTTATAGGATTAATTATATTAGTTGTGGTCCAATTATTATTGACCCACCAATTATATTTATTCTCTAGCAAGTAAATATAATTACTAATAATAATTAACTTTATTATCTTTATAAATATCCTATATATTTATATATTTAGTAATTGTCGGAAATGTCTAAGGACATATCCCTTCAATCTCCCACTTGTCCGAAGACAATTGCACAATTATAAATTCCTTAAGCCACTTAATGTGAAATTTTACAACACTGTGTTATTTCTCAAATTATGTTTCTTGATCTCTGAGTTCGAATTGTTCAACTAAAGATTAACCACTTAATCTTATTCCGCATGGCCATGCTATTTTCAATTCTCGCTCATCAAGAGGTCTACACACCAATCCTATCACATAGGAGGACTTATTCATTCTTGTATGACCATAACTCCCACTCAATTCTTAGCCCACCTGATCACTGCCTTTATAGCCTCCTATTACAGCACGACGTTTAACAGCGTCAAGGTTAAACTAATTATTTCGTAGTAATTAAGGCATACTCATGTCTAAGGAATCCACTAAATATAAGGATTTGACTCTACCCTTTAGAATCAGATTAGGTCAAGTCTCAATGCATCAGGCATGCATCCATATAATTAAATAAACATCTTCATGTTTCCATAGCCCATGGAACCGAGCTATCAATTAATTATACGCTAATCTTTAATAAACCACTTATGTCCAATTTAGTGATTTAGATTAGGGACATTAGATAAATTGTGATTTCAGTTCACTTATAGGGTTCCATTATCGAAACGTTTCCAATAATCCTATTGAAAACACAAATTATATAGACATTTTATTTAATACTAAACCAAGCAATTAAATAAGAAACAAACTATTTATATTATTGATAAACATCCCAAACATATGGTAAACAAAATTCTTTATAATTGTAAACATGAAGTAAACAACTTAAAGACATTCTCCTATATGCTTAAGCCCCATGGACCTAGTATGACTCTCATGCTTCGGCTGAAGGAGTGGTTTAGTCAACGGATCTGCTATGTTATCCGTGGTATCAACTCTACTTATTATTACATCCTGTCTTCCAACAATTTCTCGAATAAGATGGAATTTTCTTTCAACATGTTTAGATTTTTGGTGAGATTTAGGTTCCTTGGATTGAGCAATAGCACCTTCGTTATCACAATACAACTTGATGCCATTCTCAATGCTAGAAACCACACCCAGTTCACTAACGAACTTTTTAATCCAAACAGCCTCTTTTGCTGCTTCAGCTGCTGCTATGTACTCAGCCTCTGTTGTAGAATCTGCAACTGAACTCTGCTTGGAGCTCTTCCAGCTCACAGCTCCTCCATTCAGACAAAATATGAAACCAGATTGGGATCGAAAGTCATCTTTGTCAGTTTGGAAGCTTGCATCAGTGTATCCAGTGACAAACAACTCATTAGCTCCGCCATATACCAGAAATTTATCCTTTGTCCTTCTTAAGTACTTGAGGATATTTTTCGCTGCTATCCAGTGTGCATCTCCTGGATTGGACTGGTATCTACTGCACATACTCAAAGCAAATGCAACATTTGGTCGAGTACATATCATAGCGTACATGATTGATCCTATTGCAGAAGCATAAGGAGCATTATTCATACGCTTGAACTCTTCTGAACTCGATGGGCACATAGTCTTGCAAAGTTTAATGCCATGTTGCATAGGAATAAACCCTCTTTTGGAGCTTTCCATTTTGAACTTTGTGAGAATCTTATCTATGTAAGTCTCTTGATTTAGTCCAATAAGTCTCCTCGATCTATCTCTATAGATCTTTATTCCCAGTATGTACTCAGCCTCTCCCAGGTCTTTCATAGAGAAATGACTTTTAAGCCATTGCTTGACCGACTCAAGTATATTTTTGTCATTCCCAATGAGGAGTATGTCATCTACATACAAGACCAGAAAGGTGATATTATTCCCACTTAACTTCTTGTATACACAAGATTCCTCTTCATTTCTAAGAAAACCAAACTCTTTGACTGCCTCATCAAATCTGAGGTTCCAACTCCTTGATGCTTGCTTCAATCCATAAATGGATCTCTTAAGCTTGCATACCTTCCTTGAATTTTTCGGATCTTCAAAACCTTGTGGTTGTGTCATGTACACATCCTCTTTTAAGAACCCATTCAAAAAGGCAGTTTTGACGTCCATTTGCCATATTTCAAAGTCATGAAAGGCAGCTATCGCAAGGATTATCCTAATAGATTTCAGCATGGCTACTGGAGAAAAAGTTTCATCATAGTCTATGCCATGAATTTGTTTGAAACCTTTTGCTACCAACCTTGCTTTGAAAACACTAATGTTTCCATCCTTGTCTGTTTTTAGTTTGAAAATCCATTTGCATCCAATGGGTTTTACCCCGTCAGGAAGATCAACCAAGTCCCATACTTGATTTTCAGACATGGAATCCATTTCAGAATTCATGGCTTCAAGCCATTTTCCGGAGTCAGGACTCTCCAAAGCATCTTTGTGATTAGTAGGCTCTTCTGATTCTAACATGGTTATTTCAGAGTTTTCTGTCAAAAGGAAATCAACATATCTTCTTGACGGAATTATTGTCCTACTAGACTTACGTAGGGGAACAACAAGAGAAGTTTCTGCCTCATTAGGTAGAGTGACTTCGCATGGATTTTTTCCACTTGGGGCGGTAGGAGGTAAGTGCGTTGAATGCATTTCCTCCTGGGCATTATCATGCTGGGGCGCCTCTGATGAGGTGTTAACCTTATCCATTTGTTGCTCATCTCGAACTTCTTCGAGATATACGTTACTCCCACTTGTTTTTCTAGAAATAAATTCCTGTTCTAGGATGACACCATTGCGAGCAACAAATACTTTGTTTTCGCTTTGGTTGTAGAAGTAGTATCCCTTTGTCTGTTTTAGGTAACCCACAAAAAGATATTTGTCAGATTTAGTTGCTAGTTTATCAGATATTAAACGTTTTACATAAGCTTCGCAACCCCAAATCCTTAGAAAATACAACTTTGGAGCATTTCCCGTCCACATCTCATATGGTGTCTTTTCAACTACTTTGGTAGGTGCTCTATTAAGTGTGAATGCAGCTGTATCCAATGCAAATCCCCAAAATGAAATAGGAAGATCAGCAAGACTCATCACTGATCGAACCATATCTAATAGAGTTCGATTCCTCCTCTCAGAGACGCCATTCCATTGTGGTGTTCCTGGTGGAGTTATTTATGAGAGTATGCCTCGTTTTTTCAACTGATCATCAAACTCGTGAGACAAGTATTCACCACCACGATCGGATCGTAATGCGTTTATTTTCTTTCCAATTTGGTTCTCTACTTCATTTTGATATTCCTTGAACTTTTCAAAAGACTCCCACTTATGTCTCATGAGGTAAACATATCCATATCTGCTTAGATCAGCAGTAAAGGTTATAAAGTAGCTGTAACCACCCCGAGCCATGGTACTCATAGGTCCACATACATCAGTATGTATGAGAGCTAATAGGTCATTGGCCCTTTCACTTGTACCTGTGAAAGGTGATTTTGTCATTTTCCCCATCAAGTAAAACTCACAAACACCAAATGATTCAAAATCAAATGATTTTAGAATTCCATCTTTATGAAGTTTTTCTATGCGTTTTGAACTTATGTGGCCTAATCGACAATGCCATAGGTAAGTGGGGTTTAAATCATTTGTTTTACGTTTCTTGATGTCTACGTTATAGATGTGAGTTTCTAAGTCTAGCACATACAACCCATTTAATAATTTAGCTGAAACATAGAACATATCATTTAAATACGCAAAACAACAATTATTCTTAATAGTAAATGAAAAACCTTCCGTGTCCAAAACCGGAATTGAAATAATGTTCTTGGTGATAGCAGGAACATAATAACAATTATTTAGTTCTAAAATTAAACCAGAGGGTAATGTTAAAATAAAAACTCCAACAGCTAAAGCAGCAACTCTTGTTCCAAGTCCGACTCGGAGATCGACCTCACCTTTGCTCAAGCTTCTACTTCTTTTTAGACCCTGCACATTACTAGTAATGTGAGACCCACAAGCAGTATCAAATACCCAAGAAGCCGAAGTCGCTAAATTAATTTCAATAACATATATACCTGAAGATAAAGCACCAGACTTTTTTTCTTCCAGATAGACGGGGCAGTTCCTCTTCCAATGACCTATCTTGTGGCAGTGGTAGCACTCATGTAGTGCTGCTACTTTAGCCTTTGGAGTAGCCTTTGGTTTGGAAGAGGCATTAGTGGTAACTACCTTTCCATTGCCATTCCATTTAGGAGCCCCTTTCTTCTTGAACTTTTTATTCTTTCTGACCATGAGCACATCTTTCAGTGCAGGTTTAGTAGGTAAGCTCCTTTCAGCCTGAACAAGCATACCATGCAATTCTGGCAAGGTTGCTTCCCCTCCTTGCATATAAAAATTTAATCTGAAAGCATCAAAAGTTTCTGGCAAGGATCTGATCACAATATCAGTGGCCAGCTCTTTGGGATAAGGAAAACCCAACTTTTCCATGACTTGAAAATGCCCTATCAAGGCGAACACATGGGGTCCGACGGGTTTTCCCTTGCCCAGTTTGCATTCCAAAAGTTTACAATTAGCTTCAAATCTCTCTAATCGAGCATTCTTTTCGAACATTGTTCTAAGTTGCTGGATTATTGTGTAAGCATCAAGATTGTTAAAATGTTTTTGAAAATCATGTTCCATGCAAGCAAGCATCAGACATGTTACTTGCACAGAATTGGCCTCGAGATTTTGTCTAGCTCTTTTTTCTGCAACTGTTGCAATTTCTGGCAGGGGTTCAGGGAGTGGAGTGTCAAGAACACTTTCCCTTCTTTCAGCTCTGAGAACAATTCTCACAGCCATTTCCCATTCAAGGAAGTTGTTTGCATTCAATTTGTCTTTTTCCAAGACACAGCGCAAGTTAAAAGCAGGAGTGTTGTTGTTAGTTGAACCAGACATGATTTCTACAACAATGTAATAAAGCAAAATTAATAGTCTATCAATAAGCAGTAATTAAACAAGTTTAATAATTTATTCAAAATTTAAAATCCCTTTTTGAATAAATAATAACTAAGATCCTCTCCCACTACAGTCAAACGGACTTTGGCCCTGCCTTTAACTATAGTAGTTAAGGTAAGTAAACGTTTTACTAATTATAACTAATTATAACTCTTAGTAGATAGATTAATAATCCTTTGTTCAATCCTATCTCTTAGTTTCAAAACCCAAAACTTTATTTTTTGATGATTTTGTTGAGTGAAACCAAACATGAACATGTAAATTTTCAAATAAAAATTTACCCCATATCCCAAGAGTTATGAGCAATACCTCGCTTTGGCAGAATGTATTACTCATTATCAAAGGCTTATAGGTGTTGTTTGGAAAAACAATAAAACTCAATATTATTTATGGGGATTCAAGTTAATAAACATGGTTAATAATAAGTGAACACATAGCATACTTAACCAATTCATAAACTTATGCAAGCAAAGATCAAAATAAAATAAGCGCTCAAAGCAAATAAAAGCATGAATAAAAAATGATCTAGTATGGCCCCTAAAAAAAAACTAATCTTCATGAAGCTTCCATGAATCTCCATTGATCACCTTCCTTGAAACTCCTTTCATTTGTGATTACATACTTTGAATAAAAAAAATACAAAATTAACGATACGCAGATCGTATTTAATAACATTCAAAACAAACGATTCGCAGATCGTATATAATTACATTCAAAACAAACGATTCGCAGATCGTATATACTGTCCTAATTTTATATATAAATACTTGTTTTGGGCCATACTAGTCATAACATGTCAAAATAATATCAAATAATATAAACGGCATTAACAATGCAATATATCAAACTAAATGGTCATAACAATTAGCATATAAAATACCCTTTATGTTTAGTCAAACTTAACTAATTTAAGTGAGACTATCTTAAGAGCATATAAAATATCCTTTAATTTTAGTCAAACTTAACTAATTTAAGTGAGACTATTTTAAGAGCATATAAAATATCCTTTAATTTTAGTCAAACTTAACTAATTTAAGTGAGACTATTTTAAGAGCATATAAAATATCCTTTAATTTTAGTCAAGTTTGTTATATCACAGAGTTTGATGCTGCACTACATTGAACATATTCTTCCAAATAGAATATTGCAGGAGATGATACCAAAGGTAGAACATCAATTGTTTTCATGCAGAAGTCTTGATTGAAACTTACACTCTTTGATGCTTTTACTAATGTTGTAATCTCATTAATAGGAGATGTTGTATTCTCTAAATTATTTTGTTAAAATTCTGCTCAAATTGTATTCAAAAGCTACCACATAATTAATAATAAGTTCTGCCCAAAAAAATCAAAAACTAAAATCGGGTACTCGTATTAATTGGGTCAGGACACGGGCCGTTAAAAAAGGTACCCGGCTATTCGAGTACCTGCTAATGAACACCACTACCTCCAGTTGACCCTTTCGGATCCTAGCTTCAGGAAAAAATAAAACACACTGGGGTACTAATCCAGTGAAGAGGCCACCATATTGGGGTTTGCAAAGCCCGCATGGTAACACCTCGGTCAAGAGGCGGTATCGGCCGTCTAGCGCACAATGACAAAAGTATGCTCATATTCCCCATATAGTGATCCAGTCGGATCTCACCTAGGGGACCACTAAATGAAACGGACATAATCGAGTTGAATCACGCTAACTAATCATAATCAAGATTCAACAATAGGGAAAACAATTTGATCCCACATAAACATAATTTGTTCTCTACTACTATGGGGATTGTTCTCATATTCTACTAATACCTTTATTTTATTCACCTATACCACTCTCAAAACTATCCAATGATAAAATTTAGTGTAATACTACGAAATTTTAAAAATTAAATTTAATACTTAAGAGAAATCAGAAAGAGTTTTTACATTAATATATGATTGGTGGTAGTATTAAGTAAGCATCCTTATTGTCCCTTTTCATTTTAACCCTAGCAGTTAACAAAAAAAAAAAAGAAACGGCATGTTAATGGTAGTTTCCAATTGGAGCGAATTTCCACTTTCTCGCCCAAATCGAATGTATGTCCATGTAATATCATCAAAGACAAAAATCCATGTTATCTGGTTTGATCCCACGTGCCAAATTCTTGCAAATCCAATTAATTCTTCCATTCAATGATCATGGATGAAACTTCAGGTATATAACTAATTCTTTTCTTTGATTAGAATATAAATGTCCAAGGTGTGACTAGGAATTGAGATAAAGAGTTTAGCAAAACCAATATCTGATAGAAGAAGTATTAGTCGGAGATTTTAGGCGTACTGTTCTTTCGTCAAAGGTTAAATACTCCTAAAATTAGTGCTTTCTTTAAGTTTACTAATAATGTAATATTTCGCATACAATTGTAGTATGAATAGATTAATCAATAATAAAAATTGTGTTATACTAAGTTTGCTTTAAGTAATATGCAATAGGATATATTCGGTTAAGTCAAAGTCGTCTATTAGGTAGACGGTAGTACATCTCGACGACCTAGTTGTCATGGGCGACTGATACATTATTTTGATTAGGAGATGTTTAATATTGGCGCCTTACTAGATGAATTAGTTTGTTGGTGACCGACACTCAACAGCAAATATCGAGGTGAGTAGATTGTGGTCCCCTTTATAACTGGCGTGGCCATGCTACATCTTTTCGTTGTGTGTGATTTAATGATAATTATACATTTTTGATAAAATTGATATGATGAGCATTTGATTGATTATTTGTGATGCAGAATGATATTCAGGAGACCATAAGTCTATCCTCCATGATATAATATTGAGAGAAGGAGACAATTGGGTCTCTGCTATGATTTGAGGCGAGTTGTCATTCAGATATTTGCTAGCTTCACCCGAGAGAGACATAGCCCTAGAGCTATGGAGCATCCTCTCAATTAGATACTAAGTGCGCACAAAGATTTAAAATAATTGTTTTACGTGGATTGGATGTACCCGCTCAAACTTCCGTGGACCACTTTTTCGTTTTAGTTTTAGATTGCAAATAACTTACGGCATTTGTCAGACTACGAGTATTGGTTTCATTGGGAGTGTCGAATAAAAAGAGATCAAACCCTTTTGACAATTGGTAATTATCTCAGTTGTTATAAGTAGGTGTTAAGTTTTGTACTTAACTTTTTGGGTTAACTTTTGTTAGATTTGGAATGTAGTAATCCTGTGATGTCACCTTGTATTACATCTGATAGCTATTTATGGGATTATTTATAAGGTTTATTCTTGCATTAACAAAGAAAGATGTTAAATTAGTGTTGAAGTGGTGATTACTAACTATAGATGATCTGGACTGTTTGTACTCAGTAGTGTCTTGGCCTAATTGGGTAAAATATTAGGCTAGGTGTTACATTTACTTTTCGGTACTCCATAATACAATTATAACACATATAATCACAAAATATTTCTAATACCTTAAACAGTGCACATAATAATTAATTACTATGTGTACGTACCTATAAACGTCACTGCACGACAAAATCACAATAATCATCCAACTAAAGTTCTACCTCCCTCTTATGAACTTCAAACCTCAACAAGTTTTTAGTAGAGCTAATAAGCCTATTTGTCTCCATTTAAGAGCAAATCAAGCTATCCTTCACCCATTCAAAGTAACTTACAATCACTAGTGAAAAAAACGTCAAATGTTGCATGACATATTTTGCAAAACATAGCATAAAATAGATTGAAAAATGAAGCAAAAAAAAGGGCTAAATGCTGCGATTCAGTAAAAATCGCAACATATAATGGTTTAAGTGCTCCGGTTTTTACTGAACCACAGCATATAGGTTTTTTTTAAAAAAAAACGCGTCTCTCATATCATATAGCATATCAGTAATTAACTTCTTTCCCACGACTGTTTCATTGTCTTCTTCTAAAAACCCACACGACTGTTTAATATCAGTAGCATATCAGTATACACTGGAGTTCTTCTTCTTCAACATTTGAAACCATGAAACCAAGTTTCTTCCTTCAAAAACCCACGAAACCCACAAACGTTTGCCATTGTCGTCGTCGTCTTCTTCTTCTTCTTCTTCTTCTTCTTCTTCTTCTTCTTCTTCTTCTTCTTCTTCTTCGTGCTATTGTTTCAAACCCACAAAAGGTCTTAAAAACCTACACACGAAATTGTTCAACTTTTCTTCTTTCTATTGTCATTCATCGAAATTTGCTTACAAACCCACAGAAACTATTAAGGTAATGTGCATTTCATGGTGGCTTTGGTGTTTTTGATTTTTATTTTTACTTTTTTTTTCGAAAAAGTGGTTGTAATTACTAACTTTGTTTTTCTTATGCCATTGTAGGTCACATTGTAATTATTCTTCATTTAGATACACAAGGTAATTCTTTTGATACCAATTTTCATTTTTTTCAAATTTTTAGTGTAAAATGATGTTGTTTTATTTATGAATGTAATTTATTTATGAATATGATTTTAAATGTGATTTTATTTGTGGATGTAGTTGCTAATTTTACATTTGTCCAAGTTTATATTATTAGGTTGTTAATTATTTTTAATTTATATGTATTTTTAGAATAAAAATAATTTGAACAATTTAAAGAATATGAAGGCTAATTAAAGACTAATATATATTGTAATATTATTAGGGTTAATTAGAGTTAAATCATTGTTGTTATCAGAATATAATATACATATTTTTTGAACAATTTATAGATTATGAAGGTTAATTATTGTAAATTAAGGTTAAATGAATGATTTTTACTTAGTTTTATGGTTAATTAGGTTTAAGTATATATGTTAAAAATGATTATTAATTTTATTTTGAATTATTTAATCACACGTAGGATGACCAAAGATTGTTCTTGGATGTATGAAAGCATTGAATCGTCAGAATTTATTGATGGCGTATTAGAATTTTGTAGTTTTGCTGTTGACATCAAGTTAGGACGGGGCAATTGGTTTTTATTGCCCATGTGTCAAGTGTGGCAATGTATCAATGGTAAATAGTGTTGATATCCTTAGGGAGCACATACTTCGACGTGGGTTTAGACCTCAATATCATGTTTGGGTTTAGTATGGTGAGGAGGGAGTTTACAAAGAAAAAAGTGTTGTTGAGGATGTCAATAATGTGGATGTCAATGAGGATGTAGATCGTCTTGATGAGTATGAGACAGATGAAGAGAATGTCGATGAGGATGTAGATCGTGTTGATGAGATGATGGAGGGGGTCGAGGATAAGTTAGGAAAACGTCTTCGTGTTTTTGATTTGTTGACAGAAACTTCTCAAAAGCCTTTGTACCCTGGATGTACAAAGTTTACTAAACTAACAGCTGTGTTGACAATTTTCAACATTAAGTCAAACTTCAATTGGAGTGACACTAGTTTCACAATGTTATCAGAAGCGTTAGGTGAGATGCTTCCTGATGGAAATGAACTTCCAAAGTCGACATATTATGCTAAAAAGCTCATGTGTCCTTTCGGCTTAATGTGCCAGAAGATTCATGCATGTCTGAATGATTGTGTATTGCATCGGAATGAAAATGAGAACTTAGAAGAGTATCCTAGGTGTGGGTTATCGCGTTACAAGCATAAAGAGGCTCGGGATGCTAAAGGGCCTCTGGCTTAGGTATTGTGGTATCTTCCAATAATACCTAGAATAAAGCACTTGTTTTTTATAAAGAAAGATGCGTCAAATTTGAGGTGACATGCAAATAGGGTGAAGAAAGGTCAGTTGCTCACACATCCATCTGATTCTCCGGTGTGGAAGAGTATTGATAGCTTGCATAAGACATTTGAGATGAAGATTGTAATTTAAGGCTCGGACTGTGTACGGATGGAATGAATCCATTCGACAATCTTAGTTCTCAATATTGTGCTTGGCCGGTACTATTAGTGATCTATAATTTACCTCCTTGGTTGTGTATGAAACGTAAGTACATTATGCTTTCGCTTCATACCTCGGCTCCTAAACAACATAGGAATGACATAGATGTATATCTTACACTTCTCGTTGAGAATTTGAGAAAGATGTGGGATGAAGGCGTTTTCGTGTTTAATGCACATGCTAATAAGGAGTTCACCTTACGTGCAATACTTTTATGCACCGTTAATGATTTGTTTGGCATTAAACTTGGCACACAACACTATTTGGTATATATTATTGAGTTGAAATGGTTAGATTTGAAAACAATAATCATATGCTTGATATTACGTTCGAAGTTGCGTTTTTAAGGTTTTTAAAGCTTTTTTGACACTTAATCACATAAAGTCGTTCAAACTTGGATTGTTTGGAATGAAACTTGACAAACAACACTATTTGGTATATTTTATTGTGTTGAATTGGTTAGAATTAAAAATAATAGTCATATGCTTGAAATTACGTGCGCAGTTGCATGTTTTAGCCTTTTTAAGCTTTTTTGGCACTTACTCGCTTAAAGTAGTTCAAACTTGATTTGTTTGGCATTAAACTTGGCAAACAACACTATTTGGTATACATTATTGTGCTGAAATGGTTTGAATTGAAAACAATAGTTATATGCTTGAAATTACGTTCTACGTCCCGTCTTTAAGGTTTTTAAAGCTTTTTTGGCACTTACTCGGTTAAAGTAGTTCAAACTTGGTATGTTTGGCATGAAATTTGGCACGCAACACTATTTAATATATATCCTTGAAATTACATTCGAAGTTGCGTTTTTTAGACTTTTTAAGCTTTTTTGGCACTTAATCGCTTAAAGTAGTTCAAAGCTTGTTTGTTTGGCATGAAACTTAGTACACAACACTATTTGGTATATATTATTATTTTGAAATGATTAAAACTGAAAAAAAATAGTCATATCCTTGAAATTACGTTCGAAGTTGCGTTTTTTTAGCCTTTTTAAGCTGTTTTGGCACTTACTCGCTTAAAGTAGTTCAAACTTGGTTTTTTTGGCATGAAACTTGACACACAACACTATTTGGTATATTATTGTATTTAAATGGTTAGAATTGAAAACAATAGTCATATGTTTGAAATTATGTGCTAAGTTCCGTTTTTATGGTTTTTAAAGCTTTTTTGGCACTAACATCTATTATCACTTAGTGATTTCGACAAGATAATGGTAATGATTGCGGCTACTACACTCTCTCTTACAAGCCGTAAAGAATGTAGAAGTCGAATATATTGATTCGGTATGTATATATGTTACGTTCTTAAATTATAATATTATATATTCAAAATTATATAAAATCTAATGTATATGTATTATATAAACTTTTTTAACTATTTCATACAATATTTAGGTTTCATACAACACTCCAAGACAAACACGCTCTTTGACAAAAGAAGAAATGCGTGAATTGAAGAACAAGATGGTCGAGTATCTATTAAATTTTTGTGTTTGGTAGTGTAATTAGTTTAGATTTTTCACTTTTGTATATATATATATATATATATATATATATATATATATATATATATATATATATATATTATATATATATATATATATGTATGTATATATATATATGTATGTATGTATATATATATGTATGTATATATATATATATATATATATATATATATATATATATATATATATATATATATATATATATATATATATATATATGTATATACATATATATATATATATATATACATATATATATATATATGTATATATATATATATATATATATATACATATATATATATATATATATATATATATATATATATATATATATATATATATATATATATATATATATATATATGTATATATATAATATATATATATATATATATATATATATATATATATATATATATATATATATATATATATATATTATATATATATATATATATATATATATATACTATATATATATATATATATACATATATATATATATATATATATATATATATATATATATATATATATATACATATATATATATATATATATATATATATATATATATGATATATATATATAATATATATATATATATATATATATACATATATATATATATATATATATATATATAGATATATATATATATATATATATATATATATATATAATATATATATATATACATATATATATATATATATATACTATATATATATATATATATATATATATATATATATATATATATATATATATATATATAATATATATATATATATATATATATATATATATATATACATATATATATATATATATATATATATATATATATATATATATGATATATATATATATAT
>NC_080059.1:12904439-13020900 GCF_026212465.1 Amaranthus tricolor | reverse complement strand
ACTAAAAATAATAATTAAAATATGATAATCAGAATTTTCAGTCAACGTAGTCAACCTTCAGCTCAGGAACAGTGTGCTGTCTCCAGACTTCAGTTTAGCTACAACATCCAACTTGGGAACAGTAGATCTGCTGTCTCCATTTTACATCCCAAGCGATATGCTTTTCCTAACATCAATTGAAACCTTTTGACATGTACGTTTCCATAAGCTAAGGCATAGGTACTATCAACGATCACAATTAATCGGATATCGACCTGCGCACAATCTCTAAACACATATTTGCTAAAGTGTAGTCATCATCAAAACTCAAGAGGTCCAACAAATTCCCCCTTTTTGATGATGACAAACTTTTCAAACAAACTTAAAAACAAAATAGAGTAAACCAATGTTGAAGAGTATGTTAGAGATCAAAACAACTCTTCTTAACTAAGTATCATGAAACCAGTTACTCTAGAAATAATCAAAACAACAACTTTATATTATTTCATCATAAAATCAAACAATAAGAAAAATTTAATCCACCATAATCATCCATAATCAGAGCTATCCATAAGCTAAAAGAAATTAGCATAAACAAACAACTAACCAGAAATATCAGTATTCAGTATCTTAATCCTTAATGCAATGAGAAACCTAGTTTCAGTGTTAATGAGCAACAACTAACAGCTATCAACACAAACATCCGAAACCAAACATCAGAAACAAACCAGCACCTTAATCCATAAGTCCAACATAATAGATTTAACTAGATCTCAAACATGCTCAAGCATTATTTAAGTTTGTGCCAAATATTCCCCCTTTTGACATCATTCAAAAAGAAGATAAGCAATCAAACCACAGCACTAAACATATAGTTATAGTCAAAGAGAGAATAAGGATGCACAAATTAAAAAGCAATAACAATGAATGCAAGCATGATAAGCAATGACTAATCAAACCTAACAGTTAGTAGCATATGTAAAAAGGTTTAACAAAGTTAACAATGTTTAAGAGGTGTACCCCAGCTGGTACCAAAAGACAAAGAAATTGTTTGGTGACAGAGATAGTAGCAATGAAACATAAAAGATATTAAAGGAGAACTAGGAAGCAGGGGCATCTTCATCAATATATTATGTTTCCACCTCCACTGTGTCCAATTTAGCACCAAGACGAGCCTCCATTTGAGTCATCTGGTCAGCTAATGAGGCTAGGAAAACACGAATCTCATCTTGAAATTTGAAGAAGCGATCCTGCAAATCATCAAGCTTGAGGAGAATGGAGTATAAGGGGGCAGTAGGAACGGTTGCCTGATCAAAGCTTTGTCTGTGAAATGATGGTGGTGGTGATCTTGGTGTTGGTGATGGTGGTGGTGGAGTGGTTGGCTTTGGTGAGGGAAAACTATTGGGTTCAGCCCTAGAGTCATCATCAAGAGCAACTTCAGGTCCCATCCCCTTGTCTTCTTCCTCCTTATCAGAAGGAACAACCTCCTGTTCCTTAACTCCAGCTCCTTCTTTCTCCTGTTCCTCCTTTTCAACTTCTTTTTCCTGTTCCTCCTTCTCCACTTCTTCCTCTACTTCCTGTTCCTCCTTTTCCTTCCCCTCTTCCTCCTGTTCCTCATCATCAGAATCAATTTCAATCTGTTCCACAGCATTTTCAAGGATCCCTTCCTCATTTAATTTAAGGCGCAAGTTATTCAAACATTTTGCACCTATCATGTTACTGGGACCCATAGGAAAGCTGTATTCTCCAAGTGGAACACCAAATTTTGAGAAAATCCAGGACAATAAACCACCATAGCCTACCATACATCTTTTGGCTATACAATCATTTAAATGCGAAATCATCAAGGAAGGAAAGTTAATCTTTATATTGTTCACCATACAGTAAATCAAAGTGGCATCTCGAAGACTTACCTCACTACGTTTTGAATTTCGTGGTAAAATAAACCTTCGAGCAATGTTGTAAAGTAACTTGTGTAAGGGGGACAAAACATTGTGACTCACTTTACCTCTCTTTTGCCTAACACCTAAACATCTCCAAACATCCTTTTCATCAATCCCAGAAAACGCAATTTTTGACCCAACATAATAAACATGAAAACCAGTGGCTGGCACTCCTAGCCACTCTCCTAACGTCAAACTATCAAATTCAATTTCAATTTCTTTAATTGAACTGAAACAGACTCCATCATTAATAGAAAAGTTAGAGATGAACTCACGCATAATTTCTGGGTAAATGGGATTGCAGCAGTAATCGCACATGAGTGATTCCCAATGTTGAGTTTGTAGAATTTTGTGAAATTGAGGAAAGTTTGCAGTCTCATACCACTCTTTGTCAAGGCCAAAGCCAACTGACATTTCTTTGGAAAGTTCCTCAGCGTTGAAGTAGTGGGTTACCTTCATTTTCTTTACAGAACGTGTTGGAGGTTTCTTGGATCCTCTTGATCTCTTACTGCTTGCATGTATTTTCGGGGAGATGGGGGTTCCCTCCGGTTCTTTTGATGAAGACTCAGGCTTAGGAGTGTGAGAAGGTGGGTAGATGACTTGAAGAGGTACAGGTTGCTTCATTTTAGGGTTCTGGTTTTTGATTTTCATGGAAGTTTTGGAAGAGAAGAGCAAGAGAAAGTGTAATGGAGAAAATGACGGTTTGGGGTTGAGTGAAAGGGAAAGGGTAATGATTATGAAGTGAAGGATGGAACGTGAGGGAGTGGGTTTATTTGTGAGAGGTGACGGTTACTAAATGTTCCATTTTCCTTAGTTATGCATTTTGATACAGAGACACGAAATGGAGACAGATGAATTTGATGATCCAACTCCTACTTCCCAAAAAAAATTGCTGGAAAAAAAATTTATATATAATTTTTTTTTTTTATTTTTTTTATTTTTTTTATTTTTTTTTTTATATTTTTATTATATATTTATAATAAGAAAATGATAATATTATGCTACTACCGTTTGATCAAAATAATCATGCAATCATAAGAACATTCAAAGTATATTCCCTTAAAAAAATGCGTACCTGATCCTATCAATAATTGATCTTTCAATCAAGTTTATTGTGGTTGATTGATCATTTTCAATTTTTATTTTGTCTCTAAGGATCATATATGACACTTCCTTTAATGCAGCTTGATCATGCCAAGTTCCAATCTCATTTTCTCATGCTGTTCCCTTGGAAGCGGTTTGGTCATGATATCTGCTATTTGCTCATTAGTGTTTACATGCTTAACAATAATATTTTTATTTTCAACATTATCCTTAAGAAAATGATGCCTAATATGGATGTGCTTTACTCGTGAGTGATGCACTGGATCTTTGGATATGCATATGGCACTGGTATTATCGCAATAAATAGGAACACATGCATACTTAATACCAAAGTCTCTTAGCTGCTGCTTTATCCATATCATTTGGGAACAGCAAGCTGCTGCTGCTACGTACTCAGCTTCAGCGGTTGATAATGCAACAGTGTTTTGTTTCTTGGAGCTCCACGAAACTAAACATGAGCCAAGAAATTGTACCATACCTGACGTGCTTTTTCTATTAACAAGATCTCCTGCATAATCTGCATCACTAAAGCCTTTCAAATCAAAAACATCACTTTTAGGATAAAATAATGATAAATCATCTGTTCCCTTTAGATATCTCAAAATACGTTTCACTGCAGTTAGATGTGATTCTTTAGGGTTAGATTGAAATCTTGCACATAAACCAACACTAAATGAAATATCGGGTCTACTAGCAGTTAGATATAATAAAGATCCAATCATGCCTCTATACATAGTTTGGTCAATATTTGTTCCATTTGTATCTTCATCTAATCTTACATTAGTAGCCATGGGTGTATGGTTGGTTTTAGCGTTAGTCATGCCATATTTCTTAAGAAGTTCTTTTATATATTTTTGTTGATGAATAAAGATACCATTAGCAGTTTGTTTAATTTGCAAACCAAGAAAGAAATTTAATTCTCCCATCATGCTCATTTCAAATTCAGTGCTCATAAGGTTAGCAAATTCTTTACATAGCAATTCATTTGTGGCACCAAAAATAATATCATCAACATATATTTGAACAACTAATATATTGGAACCTTTATTCTTAAAGAATAAGGTTTTATCAATTTTACCTCTAATAAAGTCATTTTGAATCAAAAACTTTGATAGTCTTTCATACCATTGCCTTGGAGCTTGTTTCAACCCATAAAGAGCTTTATCAAGCTTATAGACATGATCAAGACACGAGGTATTCTCAAAGCCAGGCGGTTGTTCAACAAAAACTTCTTCATCAAGAAAACCATTCAAGAAAGCACATTTCACATCCATTTGATATAATTTAAAGTTCATAAATGCAGCAAAAGAAATTAAAATTCTAATAGCTTCTAACCTTGCTACTGGAGCAAATGTCTCAGTATAATCAATACCTTCTTGTTGATTGTACCCTTTGACCACGAGCCTTGCTTTGTTTCTTACAATTATTCCATGCTCATCTAGTTTGTTCCGAAATACCCATTTCAAACCAATTACCTTCTTGTGTTTCGGTTTGGGTTCTAAATGCCATACTTTGTTCCTTTCAAATTCGTTCAATTCATCTTGCATGGCTACGACCCATTCCGAATCCCTTAGAGCTTCTTCGTGATTTTTGGGTTCAAGTGATGATAGGAACGCAAAATGTGCACAAAAGTTTCTCATTTGAGATCTAGTTTGTGTTCCTTTATTTAAGTCACTTACAATCAAATCAAGAGGATGGTATTTTTGATATCTCCAAGGTTTTGGCATAAAATCTCTTGTGGGAACAGTAGCATGTTCTGGTTCATCAGCTTGATTAATATTCTGTTCAGCTACTGGATTGTTCTGCTCATCTGTGGGAACAGCTGGATTGGGAACAGTCTGCTGTTCCTGATGTTCTGGCAGTTCCTGAACTTGATCAGTACTTTCTGCTTCTGCTGGAACCGGCTGTTCACCAGCTGTTTCTTGATCATGCACTTTCAATTCTTCATCATCTTCTTCTAAATTTGCAAGACCTATCTTAAAATTATTTGTATCCTGTTCACTTGACAAAAAGTTAGTTTCATCGAAAATTATGTGAATGGATTCTTCCACACTCATTGTTCTTTTGTTATAGACTCTATATGCCTTACTTTGAGATGAGTAGCCAAGAAATACTGCTTCATCACTTCTTTCATCAAATTTACCTATATTCCGTTTTCCATTAACATGTACAAAACATTTGCAACCAAACACACGAAAATAGGCAATATTTGGTTTAACACCTTTAAACAGTTCATAGGGTGTCTTAGAAGTGATTGGTCTTATCAATACTCTATTTAAAATATAACATGCAGTATTAACAGCCTCGGCCCAAAAATTTCTAGGTAAACCACTAGCAATTAACATAGTTCTAGCCATTTCTTCTAAAGTTCTATTTTTCCTTTCTACAACACCATTTTGTTGTGGTGTTCTAGGGGCGGAAAAATTGTGACTTATTCCATGTTCATTGCAATAACTCATAAAGCTTGAATTTTCAAATTCTTTACCATGATCTGACCTTATGTGAACAATTTGATTATTGGTAGATTTTTGTATTTTGTTAGCGAAAGAAACAAACTCATTAAAGGCTTCATCTTTACTAACTAGAAATAAAGTCCATGTAAATCTACTATAATCATCAATAATAACAAACACATATCTCTTGCCACTACGGCTTTGTATTCTCATAGGTCCACACAAATCCATGTGTAATAATTCAAGCGTTTTTGAGGTGGTCACAACATTCTTTGGTTTAAAAGATGGCCTTACTTGTTTTCCTTTGGCACAAGGATCACATATTTCATCTTTAAGGAATTTTATAGATGGTAGTCCTCTAACTAGGTCTTTAGATCTTAATGAATTAATCAATGAATAACTAGCATGACCTAGACGCTTATGCCAAAGAAGTGGGTCGTCTTCTATAACACTTAGACACGTTAGACTGTTTCTGGGAACAGTGTCCAGGTCCACTACATAAGTGTTCCCTTTTCTGTTTCCCTCAAGAATGATGTCTCCAGTGTCATTCCTAGAAATAATGCACTTTTCAGAAGTAAAGTTTACAGAGTTACCCTTATCACAAAATTGAGAAATACTAAGTAAGTTGTGTTTCAAATTCTCGACTAAAAATACATTATCAATGGCGTGGGAACATGACCTTCCAACCTTTCCTTTGGCGATTATCTCACCCTTCATATTGTCACCGAAGGTTACTGTTCCCCCATCATAGGCTTCAAGTGAGAGAAATTTAGATTTGTCACCCGTCATATGCTTGGAACACCCACTGTCGAGATACCATGAGCTGTTCCCCCTCACTTGGACCTGTAAGATAATTAATTGTTAATTATAGGAACCCAGACTTTCTTGGGTTCCTTGTCGATCTTACATGAATCATATTTATCAATTTGAATGTTATAGACATAGTTTCTGTTAGAGACAGTATACTGTTCCTTTTTGGTGCACTGTTCCTTCAGATGGCCAGCTTTACCACAGAAGGTACAGTACCTGTCTCTAGGAAGATTAACGTAAGCTTTCTTACTTTTGTTATTCTTAAAATATTTTAGGCCTTGTGATTTCTTACTTTTAGCATCTAGAATCCATTTGGGAGTTATTTTGATTTTCCCTTTTTCTCTTGAATTTAATTCAAGATTATTATTGTTGTTACGGTTGGATTCCGAATTCATTTTTAAATATTGAAAATCATTGCATAAGTCTTTAGTAGATGCATCTATCAATTCCTTATTTAAGCCTAATAATTTGTATTGCGATAGCTCAATGTTAAGAATAACATTTTCCTTCTTAAGTCTCTCCATATTTTCCTTTAGGATTATATTTTGGTCCAACAAACCGAAAAATCTGTTTTGGACATCATGTCTAAAGGTGTTTATGTATGAGACATGGTCTTTGCTTACTTTAAGTTCCTTTTCTAACCTGAGACACTTATCATTGCAATTTTCAATTTTAACTTGTGCCTCTTTTAACAACTCTTTTAATTCATTTTTACTTGGATTGAATGAATGGTCAGAAAATGAATTAGAAATATTTACCTGCTTCTCCTTGCCTTTATGTGTAGCCATGAGACATAGGTTAGCTGTTTCCTCTTCTTCGGGAACAATAGTTTCATTCTCACTTTCAGTTTCTCCCCATGCAGCAATCATGGCCTTACGAAAGTCAGTCTTGTTAAAATTTTCTTTGTTCAACGGTCTTCTTGAATCTCTTGTCTTTCCCTTACCCTTTTCATTCTTCCATGTTGGGCAATCCTTGATGAAGTGTTCGGTACTTCCACATTTGTGACATTCAAGATTTTTTGTTCTTCTTTCTTTGTTGTTTCTTTGATTTGCATACCTGCTGTTCCTGAAGAACTTCTTGAATTTTCGTACCAATAAAGCAGCCTCTTCCTCATCACATTCTGATTCGTCCTGTTCCCCCGCTGCCAGAGCCAGTCCCTTGTTCCTGGAACTGTCTGCTGTTCCCAAATGCAATTCATGCGTCATTAGGGAACCAGCCAGCTCCTCTAGATTGAACTTAGTAAAATCTTTGGACTCTTGTATAGCAGTAACCTTGGCCCTCCAGCGCTCATCTTGAGGAAGGCTCCTTAGGATCTTCCTTACTTGTTCATCAGTGGGAATTATTCTTCCAAGAGAGACAAGCTCGTTTGTTATGTTGGTGAACCTAGTGAACATCTCTTGGATACTTTCTCTTGGCTCCATAACAAACCTCTCGTATTTAGACATTAACAAATCAATTTTGGACCGTTTTACTTCACTTGTTCCCTCATGGGTAACAGCAAGCAGGTCCCAAATTTGCTTAGCGGATTTGCACCCCATTATTCTATTATGCTCGTTTGGTCCAAGACCACAATGAAGTAATTTTATAGCAAGAGCATTTAATTCCATTTTCTGAAAATCTTCTTTTTCATATTCGGTTATAGGTTTGGGAACAATTTCATTGTTGGAGTTAGTAGTGGTTACCTCAAAATCTCCGATTTCTATGACTCTCCAAACTTGATAATTTTCCGCTTTAATGAAGATCTCCATCCTATTTTTCCAATATGTATAGAATTTTCCATCGAACATTGGCGGTCTTTGAGTTGAATACCCTTCTTCCATTCGCTCGTTCATAATTGACATTTTTAGGGAACACCAGAATCTGCCCTCAGGGTTTCCTGATCTTCTGGGAACAGGGCTCTGATACCAATTGTTGATTCAATTAGGAACGGGAACAGCAACAAGAGGGGGGGTGAATTGTTGTTGTTGCAAGTTTAAGCGATTGTGCCCTGTTTTTGCGGAATTATTCAAAATAAATAAAGCTTAAACTAAGAGCAAAATAATAAGAGAGACGTACGATTTTACGTGGAAACCTTTTGGGCCTAAACAAAAGGAAAAACCACGACCACTTGGGATTTCTAACCACTTCACTATGTTTAAGGCAATTAGTTACAATTACAATAAACACCTTACTTCACTCGAAGCGAAACAACTAGGCCAACTCTTCACTCTCTAATTGCTTTACTCAAAGCAACAAACTTAGCTTTACAATAAGCTAATCCTCTCTAGCTTCACTAAAAGCTATCTAACTTCCCCCTTAGACTCACCCGAGTCTAATTACATAAACTCTCAAAAACCCTTACAAAAAGGATAGAAATTCTCTAAAATAAATCAAAGAGTTGCATCAAGAAAATATTATAAATTAATTGGCAATTTTGAGAACAAAATATTTCTTGTAAAATCCAACAAAAACGTATGAAAAATACTTAAGCACAAAACGTTGGATTACTTCACTTCACTTAAAAACCAGAATTAACTTGCAATTTATAGAAAATAATATCCCTAAGAAAATGGAATAATCCAATCCATCATCCCACTATCAAGAGATCATGGGAGTAATGTGGATTAAGCAAACACACGGTTATTTCCATAAGATTTGATTAAGTCAAATCACACGTGTACATAAACAATAACCGCTGTTCCCTTAATAACCGCTGTTCCCTAAAGTAGCAGTTTCTTCAGTAGTAATTCCTGTTCCCCAAATTAATGGCTGGAACTTCATGCTATATTTAGAAAAACGGTTAATCTTAGTGGGAATGATTGCTTGCTAATTTTTTTAGGAATAAAAACCGGTTAGAAAGATTTGCTAAGACTAATTCAAAGTTAGTTAATTCTATTTTTAATAAATCCAGGATTTACTAAAAATAGATCCTAAAATAAAGGATCTTAACAAATAAAACGTGAATACATTTTCTTTAACAAAAACGATTTGCCAATTAACTTAAATAAATTTTTACTGCAACAATTTAATTTAAAATACATTAACTAAAAATAATAATTAAAATATGATAATCAGAATTTTCAGTCAACGTAGTCAACCTTCAGCTCAGGAACAGTGTGCTGTCTCCAGACTTCAGTTTAGCTAGAACATCCAACTTGGGAACAGTAGATCTGCTGTCTCCATTTTACATCCCAAGCGATATGCTTTTCCTAACATCAATTGAAACCTTTTGACATGTACGTTTCCATAAGCTAAGGCATAGGTACTATCAACGATCACAATTAATCGGATATCGACCTGCGCACAATCTCTAAACACATATTTGCTAAAGTGTAGTCATCATCAAAACTCAAGAGGTCCAACATATATATATATATATATATATATATATATATATATATATATATATATATATATATATATATATATATATATATATAAATATACATATATATATATATACATATATATATATACATATATATATATACATACATATATATATATATATATATATATATATATATATATATATATATACATATATATATATATATATATATATATATATATACATATATATATATATATATATATATATATATATATATATATATATATATATATATATATATATATATACATATATATATATATATACATATATATATATATATATATATATATACATATATATATATATACATATATATATATATATACATATATATATATATATATATATATATATACATATATATATATATATATATACATATATATATATATACATATATATATATATACATATATATATATATATATACATATATATATATATACATATATATATATATATATATACATATATATATATATACATATATATATATATATATATACATATATATATATATATATACATATATATATATATATATATATATATACATATATATATATATATACATATATATATATATATATATATATATATATATATATATATATATATATATATACATATATATATATATATACATATATATATATATATACATATATATATATATATATATATATATATATATATATATATATGTATATATATATATATATTATAAAAAACTATCTAATATATACACAATTTTGTAAAAAACTACCTTATGTAAAAATTTTTGCAAAAAACTACCTTATATGATATAATTGTTTGCAAAACACTACCTTATAACGGTTTGTGGCCTTTGACCGCTAACTTTAACCGTTGACCCACATGTGACATTCACGTGATGCTTTAATCTATTCACGTGATGCTTTAATCTAGTAGTGGGTTAGCCCCTAATGGGGAAAAGAGGAAGGAGAATTTTCATCAAAAACACAATTTTCACCACAGCAATTGAGATCGAAGCTTCAATGACCAACACCTTTGAAATGGGAGAAATGTCAAGCCTCAGCTGGGAGGTGCTAGTGATCGGAAGGTGATCTAGGATCGTTATGGCAAGGAGAGAGTCTTCTTTTGCTCTAAGTGTCCCAACAATCACCCGGGGAAAGACTGCGGTGGAAATTTGGTGGAGTGCAAATATTGTGGCAAACTAGGACACCGAGAGTATGAGTGCTTTGCAAAGCATGGACATCCAGTTCAACAACATAATGGGCAACAAAGCTCCTGACCAGAGAATTTCAGAAATAACAAGAATGGAAACGACCACAGTGGTAGGAAGTTGAACCACCAGAGGGATTGGAATGGAAACCGCACACCTCAAAGTAGCTTCAAGCCTGAAGGACTGAATGGGAAAAACATCGGGAATGGCAATGGAGGAGCCAGTACGACAGTAACTCATCCAACTATTGGGAGGTTGACAGCTATCAACAGCAAGGAGGCAGAGTCGGCGAGGTATGAGGTCACAGGTACGTTTCATGTGAATTTTGTACCTGTTAAAGTATTTTTTGATATTGGAGCATCTGATTCTTTTGCATGTACATCAAAGATCGAGAAGTTGGGATTAAAGAACCCGAAATCCACCTCTAATGTCGTAGCGATTACATCGGGGGAGTTATTCCAGTGTACTAGGTTATATAAAGGAGTTCCTTTAACCATAGGAGAAGTTGTTTTTCTTAGTGACCTTTATGAGCTCGACATGGATGACTTAGACATCATCTCGTGATGGATTGGTTAAGCCATTTCAAGGCAGAGATTGAGTGCGACAAACAAGAGGTAAGGTTTGTGGGGCCTAAGGGAAAAAGGGTAATGAAATATTAAGGGTACTTTGGGGGTTACGGGATAAAATGGTATCTTCCTTGAGAATGAAGAGATTGCTGAGGCAGGGATTACCTTGTTACTTAAGTCACGTTCGAAGGATAGAGATTAAGGTTGTGGCTCTTGAGACCGTTCCCTTTGTAAACGAGTTAATGGACGTCTTCCTAGACGAAATACCAGGAATACCACGTACTCAGGACTTTGAATTTACCATAGACTTAGTACCAGGGGCGGGACCCATATCCAGAGTGCCCTATAGGATGGCACCAGCAGAGATGGAAGAATTGAGAAAGCAAGTAGAAGAGTTTTTGGAGAAAGGGTACATACGACCGAGTGTTTCGCCCTGGGGGGCACCTGTGTTGTTTGTTCGCAAGAAGGATGGGAGTATGAGACTATGCATAGATTACCGTGAGTTGAACAAGGTTACTGTGAAGAACAAATACCCTCTACCGAGAATTGATGACATGCTTTACCAACTTAAGGGAGCTGGAATGTTTTTCAAGACTGACTTAAGGTCTAGCTATCATCAATTGAGAATAGCGGAGAATGATGTATCCAAGACAGCCTTTAGGACTCGCTATGGACATTTTGAGTTTACAGTGATGCCATTTGGGCTGACAAATGCACTAGCAGCATTCATGCGTTTGATGAATCGGGTATTTAGTGCATGCCTTGATAAGTTCGTCGTGGTCTTCATCGATGATATCTTAGTGTATTCAAAGGATGAGGGAGAGCACGAGCAACATTTGAGGCAAGTATTACAAATACTTCGGGAGAATCAATTGTATGCCAAAATTTCTAAGTGTGAGTTTTGGCTTGAAAAAGTATCATTTCTGGGGCATTTCGTATCCAAAGTGGGAGTTACCGTGGATCCAGCTAAGATTGAGGCGGTGAAGGATTGGCCTACATCGAAAAATGTGACCGAGATTCGAGGTTTTCTGGGTTTGGCTGGTTACTATAGAAGATTCGTGAAGGATTTCTCGAAGATTGCCCGACCGATGACCAATTTGATGAAGAAAGACAAGAAATTTGAGTGGACTGAGGAGTGTGAGGGAGCCTTCCAAACATTAAAGGAGAGAATGACTACTTCACCGGTTTTAACCCTTCCAGACAGCAGTCTGAATATCTTGTGTATAGTGATGCCTCGAAAAAATGGGTTAGGGTGTGTGTTGATGCAAGATCGAAAGGTTATTGCTTATGCATCTAGGAACCTTAAACCGCATGAATTCAATTATCCGACTCATGACCTAGAACTAGCAGCCATTGTCTTTGCTCTGAAGATTTGCAGACATGACTTGTATGGAGTGAAGTGCAAAATTTATAGTGACCATCAAAGCTTGCGATACTTGTATACACAACAAAATTTAAACATGAGACAACGTAGGTGGCTAGAGTTGATTAACGACTATGACATGGAGTTTAATTACCATTAGGGTAAGGCCATTATGGTAGCCGATGCTTTGAGAAGAAAGACCAGTCATTCCTTAGCTTCCTTGACTGTTCCTAGAGAGCTGCAGAGAAACATGGAAGGATTGAATCTCGAGATTGTACAGCATGGGGAGCTAGAGTCCCGGTTAGCAGCCTTATCCATCCGACCTTTAATTTTTGAGGAAATTTTAACAAATCAAGTGAGTGACTCCTTATTAGAGAAAACGAGAGAGCAGGTTAAAAAAGGGAAAGCTGAAGGATTCACTATATTCGTGGATGATAGCATTCGATACAAGGGTCGATGGTGTGTACCTTCTACTTGCACAGAGCTTAAGGATAAGATCTTGACAGAGGCACATAACTCAAAGTACTCTATTCATCTAGGAGGAGATAAAATGTATCAAGACTTGAAGCAGACATTTTGGTGGTTTGGGATAAAAAGAGATATTGCTGAGTTTGTTTCCAAGTGTTTGACCTGCCAGAAAGTAAAGAGCGAGCATAAGAGACTTGCAGGTTTACTCCAACCTTTGGATATTCCTGTATAGAAATAGGATGACATATCCATGGATTTTGTTTTGGGTTTACCGAGGACTAGATCGGGAAATGATATGCTATAGGTGATCGTGGATAGACTCGCCAAGAGTGTTAAGTTTATTCCGATGAATAATCAGTGGGATATGGATCAGTTGGCTCGAGCTTACCTTAAGAATGTTGTACGATACCATGGTGTCCTAGATCTATAGTGTCTGATCGTGATACTAGATACGTGTCGAAATTTTGGGAAGCATTTCAGAAAGCTTTAGGTACAGAACTTCTTAAGAGCACATCTTTTCACCCGGCTATTGATGGGCAAACTGAACGCACGAATAGGACACTTGAAGATATGTTGCGAGCGGTAGCTTTAGATAGGCAAGGATCTTGGGATGAGTGCCTAGACATGGTGGAATTTTCATACAATAATAGTTACCAGGCAAGCATCCAGATGGCACCTTTTGAAGCTTTGTATGGTCGTCGTTGTCGTAATCCAGTATGTTGGGACGATTTCAGTGAATCTGTCACTCTAGGCCCGGCTATGTTAGAGGAGATAACTAATCAAGTAAAAATGATTCGAGTAAGACTTAAAGCAGCCCAGGATCGACAAAAGTCCTACGCAGATCTTAAGAGGAGACCTGATGAGTTCGCTGTAGGGGATTATGTGTTATTGAGAGTTTCACCGATGAAGGGAGTCATGAAGCTTGGCAAGAAAGGAAAATTGAGTCCAAAGTTTATAGGACCTTATGAAGTCACAAAGAAGGTAGGAAAGGTCGCTTACAGACTAGCATTACCCAATGAGTTGGGTAAGGTCCATGACGTGTTTCACATTTCGCAGTTGAAGAGATATGTTCCCGATAAATCTCATGTGCTAGATCCCAAGCCCTTAGACATTGATGAGAATTTATCTTATGAAGAGAAGCCTATCAAGATCTTAGATTCTGAGGTGCTTAGTACGAGGAGAAAAGATATAAAGATGGTGAAAGTTCTATGGTCTAACCAACGCACACAGGAGGCAACGTGGAAAACTGAGGATTCCATGCGTGAGAAATACCAACACATTTTTCTTGAGGTTAGTAAGTTACGAGGTTGTAACTAAGTCTTTAAGGAGGGTAGAATACGATAAAATTTCGCACGTTTGCACGTATCTTCTCTTCTATGATACCGACCTATTACAAATTCGCATGCTTTTAATTGATCTATCGAGTCAATTGTATGATTTTTACATGCTTTTGATTGATTATGTTAAGTCAATTGTGTGACATTCACATGTTTCGATTGGGTGTTGAGTTAATTTAGATGATTATGAATGCTCGAAACGAAATATTTATGAATATTCAGATAGATAGAGTATCTTTTGTTAACAGCGTCAATAAAGTCACGATCTTTGAGTTAATTCCTTGGGCTTAAAATCGTTAAGACACCTTCTTGAGTTATTAGAAATATATATTTTCATGAATTGTACCTTGGTTACTCCAGTTTTGGGGACGAAACTTCCTTTAAGGGGGGGTAGTCTGTAACACCCTGAGATTTTAATGACGTAATTATTTAATATTTTAATAGTTTTAAAGATTTTTCAATAATATTTAATTATTTTTGAATTAGTTTAATAAATTTCTTTCATATACGAATTTAAACATTAATATACTTATATTGAAAATATAGTTACGATTTCAAAAATAAAGAGCTTTAAATCAAAATGACTATTTTATTAAAATGTGTGAGCCCGAAGGTGAGTCTCTTGGTGGGGTCTCGCAAGAAAACGAATCGAGATAACAATAAATAAAATAATAAATAAACATAATAATAATAATAATAATAATAATAATAATAATAATAATAATAATAATAATAATAATAATAATAATAATATTAATAATATTAATAATAATAATAATAATAATAATAATAATAATAATAATAATAATAATAATAATAATAATAACAAGGATAAGGAGTAGTATGAAACCTTTATTTCTTGCTTGTAGCTGTCACTCCTTTTCCTTCCCTCTCCTCTTCTCTTCCCTCACCTCTGTGAGCCGCCACAACCACCAAGGAGCAGCCGGCAACCCGCACAGCCACCAAGCAGCAACAACCGCAGCCTCCACGTGTGCACCAAGCCCAGCAACAGCAGCCCCGCTACACCTGGCTACAAAACAGGAGCAGCTGCTACATTTTCGTGCACCACCAGTAGCAGCTACGGCTGTCTGCACTACCACCAAGGCCCACCGCGGTGTCTTGACCCTCTTGTGCAACCACCGCTACATCAAACACTTATCATCTCACCCCTCTTTTCTTATTACCCCATTGAAAGCCTCTCAAGTTTACTCTAAATAATCTTCCTAGTATCTAATTAGAATTTTACTAAGTTTATGAGTTTGGTGTTAATTTTGTATGATTGTCATTGAATCTTGTTGGGGGTAAGAATTTGATTGATGATTTGAATGTACTTATGAATTAAGTTTTTTGAAATATGGATGAAAAGTGTTGAACTTTTTATTATTGTCATTGAATCTTTTATGGGTAAGAGTGTGGTTGATGAATTTAACATATTTATGATTTAGAGTTCGAAGTATGAATGAAAATAATGGTTGTGTGCTATTTTGATGGTGTCTTAGTACATGAGTAACTTTATTTGTGTTGAATGTGGGAGTTTTGTTAGGCATGGTAGTCTTAATTGGCCCTGTTGAAGTAAAAGAAATTATTAATGTTGATTACAAGTGCTCTCGTTAAGTTATCGAAGTATGATTAAATGATATTAGTAAGGCTATGAACTTAGTGTCAACTGTTGAGAATTTTTAAAGTTACTTGTTATGATGTCTTGATTTTAGTTCTTTCTAACCTTAGAGAATATAATAAATGATATTGCGATGTGATAACTTTAAGATTCGTCCTTGTCGTCATTATTAGCACTACATCAACATTAAGTGTGAATCGTCGTTTTATATTAAGATGATGTGAACCGTTATAACTCAAAGTTAGTTGGTGTAATAAAACAGTTGACATAATCCTTTTATTCTTTATCGATGAAAAAACTTGTGTTATTGTTGAATTGACGATTATGTTTGGTGTTGGATGAGTTGCGTATGTGCTACAAGTAATTGGAAACTTGTCGTGAATGGATGATAGTAGTCACTTTGGCTTTTAGCTAGTAGGACAAAGTAGTTAAGGGAACTTATTAGTTCTATTCCTAACTTGTATAGGTCCCCAGTTCATAAGAGGAAAGTAGAACCTTAGTTGGGTGAATTTTGTAACTTTGGCCGTGCAGTGATGCTTGCAGGTACATACACGTAGTAATTAATTATTATATTCATTGTTTCAAAGTATTATCAATATTACATGATTATATGCATCGCATTAGAATTATAGAACGCCAGAAAGTAAACCATGTTAGTGAATAGTCATAATAGTGATATAGGGAAGTAGAATGAAAGCATGAGAAGACTATGAGAACAGATTTCTAAATAGTAGAGAACGCACCATGGTTGTGTGTGGTATCGAAGTGAATCCCTATTTATTGAGCCTTGATTTATGATTAGTTGGCGTGACTCAACTAGATTATGTCTGGTTGATTTAGTAGTCCCCTAGGTGAGGTCCGACAGGACCACCGTAAGGGGGGTATGAGCATGCTTAGGTCATTGGGCGCCGGGTGGCCAATACCACCCCTTGACTGAGGTGTTACCATGCGGGCCTTGCAAACCCCAATATGGTAGCCTTTTCACTGGTTTAGTACCCCAGTGTGTTAGTTTTCCCAAAGGTAGGACTCGAGAGGGTCAGTTGGAGGGGGCATGAGCTCATACTTTGCCATGGGCGCTGGGCGGCCGATAACGCCCTTGGCCGTGTCACTATGCCATAAACAGAGAAAGGATCCATTACCTTTGAATATACTTCGAGAGATTAGTAGTTTGAAAGAGAAATTATGAGTAAATGGAGGTGTTTAGACAGATGAGTAGACTCGTTATTGCCATACTATATCGTTGTCTATAGTTTTGTTCAATGACTCTAATTGTTATAAGTTCATTAATTACTGACGTGTATGTGTTTGTTGTTGTTGTTTGTTCATGACTCTCTATGATGTTCCTGCTATAACACATCTGACTATGGTCATTATGTTGAGCAGCAGGAGGATCATAGCTTAACATGACAGGTGTAGGAGCTTCTTTTGCTTTGCTTTGGGGGAAAGAGCGGAGTACGGTTGTAAGAATTGTGTACAAATTGCGTAATGCTTGTAGCTTCTATATTACTTGTAAAGTTTTCGTTTGGGATTGTATAATTTCTTTCGTATGGATCCATGTGGCTCTTTGTATGATCCATAGTTCCGCTGCGTAGCTTTTGGATGTTTTGTAGTGAGAATACTTAATTAGTATCCGTCAGATTGATGCGTTAACACTGGAACCACGACCCTCGTTAGAGTTGATGATTTGAGAAGTCGATGATGATTCATTCCGTCGTGACGTATTTTTGAAAGGCATTAAAAGCCTTAGATTAGTTTAGTTATGTTAATCATTTATATATCCTTGTCACACCCTCAGTTTAACCGAGATGCTGCCGAAATTTCCACTTACTCACCATTTCAATTAATTAGCGTTTATTTTAATTATTTCCCTTTTCTTTTTATCTAACACCTGAATGTCCTCCCTTCCTTCACGATTTCTGGTTTCGTTCAAGGGGTTGAAAATTCAGAGGTATTACAGCGACGATGATGTGACTGAACCGTCCCCTATCCCCAGTAGCTATTTGCATTAGTTTGCACCACTTTGTGTAGTTGGTATAAGTCAGTTTCTCAGTACTTCAAACCACTTTGTCCTACTTGATCCATAGAAATCATTTGTGATGATTAATTTTGATGATGATTGGTGATGATTGGGGAAATATTGAATGATTATTAGTGTAATAATTATTATGTATATAATTATTAATATTTAGTGTCGAATTAATATAAAATGAAAAAAACAAAAAAAAAATTATAGACTATATGCTGCGGTTCTAGTTGAACCGCAACATGTAGTCTCTTATATGTTGTGGTTTTGAACCGCAACATATAATATTGTGTCATATGTTGTTATCACAAGTGTTGCAGATAAAAAACGTGACATGTAACGAGGATAAAACCGCAGTATATAAGCTTTTTTCTACTAGTGATTTTTCCTTATTGTTTTATTTATTCAAACTTAATCTATCTTATGCAAAAACCTACATTTTGTTGAGGGTATATTTTTGTTGTATTTGAATTAGAAAAGCAGGTTGCTAAATCGTGGAATAAGTTTACAAGGATTTGAATTTAAATTTCAAATTTGAAGCAACTGAAGTTAGAATATGCTGTTGAAAATTCAAACGTTTTGTTGATCAAAAACCCTGAAGATTATTAATGTTGATATGTATAAGGGTAGAAAGCATTGTAGTAGAGGATAAGAGGAGTCGAGAAAGACCCAAGAGAACTTGGAATGAGCAAATAAAAATTGACTCGCATGAGTTAAACCTCTCTGAGGACCTGAGTAGGGATAGGGGTAGTTAAAGGCATCATATCCATGTTTTAGACTACTGATTTCCTCTTATATTACTTATTGGTGTTCTTGTTCTCTTTCTTTTTCTCGTTCTATTATTTTTATTAGCATTATTGTTTTCATTTTTATTTTTTTAATTGTTTTTACTTATTTATTTTATCAATATGCATTTTAATTATCTTACCCGTTGCAGAAACTTCTCTTAATCTTTCTCGAGTCAGGGGACTCCTTTGGCCATGTTCTCCTTAATTGGTATGAGTTGCCGCAATCCTTCCCTCTCCAGACCCTGTCCATAGTTTTCTATGAGTGAAATATACTGGGTAGGATGATGATGATGATGTCGAAGCCTACATATAAAAGGATGTTGTTCTCTACGTGAGAATGCATCATCATACAACTAACAGGTACACACATTACATACAAGGCTTCAGATCTACTTTTTTGGTAATAAAATAGTGTGTCTCGTAACACTAAACTTTTAAGGTTAAGCTTGAGAGTTTGGTAATAAAATAATGTGTCTCGTTTATACTTTATTATGTATTATAAAGGTATGATAATAAGAGTGCAAGTGTTTTTAGAGTAATTCTTTTAATTAGTTATTTGGTGAGTGCGTAACTAGTAATGACAAGTTGCTCCTAGGGTATTTGGCGTAGATTGTTTTGAGGATTGAACTCCTTACATATTTTTGTTTGTCACAATTTATTTTTGTCTTTATTTTATGCATTAACTATGCTTTATTAATTTCTTAAAGACAAAAACAAAAACCTCAAAAATTGTTTAAAATGTCTGCTTAGAATACCTAAAGAATCTTATCACGACTTAGAGAAACACATGTTGTAAAAATCCATTATAAGTAGACCTGAGAAAACGGTCGGTCGGTCGGGTTTTGGGTCGGATCAATTTCGGTCGGATCATTTTCGGGTCGGGTCAGTTTCGGATCAGGTCAGTTTCAGGTCGGATCACTCTGGGTTTCGGGTAGGTTCGGATTGACCCAACGGGTTACCATAAAACATTAGAATATCCAATCGACTAATTCAACATATAAAAAAATCATTAAAATGTCTAAAAAAATCATTAGAGAAATTACATGTACGATTTTCAAAAAATAGTTGGTATGTCAGGTTCATTTAAGTGCAAGAAAAATAGAGGAATTAATACTTATTTTGAAAGACTTGTAAGATACGCGCTTTATAAGAGTTATTTTGTTTATTATAATTGTAACGTTAGATAAAAATGACGTTAAAATTATCTTCACAATTTTCATGTTGGAAAGATATACAACTAACTAAGTACTTATTTCGTCTTATAAGATACGCGTTTTATAATTTAGAGTAGAGACATTCGTTTTTTGAAAAGCTCATTCAAACGTGCGAAACGTTCGTATAAATTATATTGATTTGCTTACTGAAATGTAGAAGAATTAAAAACTCATTTGACTGATTTAACAAGATACATGTATTCAATTAAGATGATTATAACGTCCTGTTTTTAAAGAAAAATAATTACGATGGCTAAAAAGACGTTAAATACGTATTTTTTGAGATCTATTGATGAGTTTTAGGGTTCAAGTGATATACTCAATATGTTGAGATACTTTGAAAACTAAAATTTTATTTGAAATGAATTCTAACATTGATATTACTCTAAAAATTGATATTAAATCTGTCAAAACGGGTCGGTTTCCGGTCGGGTCATTTTCGGTCGGGTAATTATTGGGTCGGTCATGTTTCGGATTAAGTCGCTTTCGGGTCGGTCGGGTCGGGTCCCGGGTTCATTTTCGGGTCGGATCAAATTTTCCCAGGTCTAATTATAAGTGTTCCCATTAGAGATGTTCTAAAGAGTAGTACTTGTAAGGGGTAAAATTCAAGTTGCAACTAATCAACAACGTTATTTGCGTGAAATTTAGAAAGTCCTAACCATAAACATTGAGAGAAGGTGTTGAAGTTATGTCCTGCCTGCCACATCGCCTCTTAGACCACAAGCTACTCTACTTCTTCGTTTTTATGAAGGATTAAAAGCACGATTTTGAACTACTGAATTTTAATGTCATTAATCATAATGTAATGATAATATTTAGATAGTACTATTTTGTGTTGTTAATTCTTGCGCTAATGATTAATCAATCATTAACATGTACTCAGCAATGGTCAGTAGTTGAAGATATGCATTGATCATTCATACGATTGATTGAACAAAGCAAAGTTTACTAAACAAAAACGAAAGATATACGAGGAATTAGAAGGAGAGCAAAAAAAAGGTATTACCGAGAAAGAGAGAAGGAGAGATTTTCTGAATGCATTATTATTTTTAATTAATCTATCTAATACATGAATACAAAACTACCTTATATACAAGCTTAGGTGAATTCTGTTATAACAGAATCTTAGCTAACAAACTTTTGCTAAGTCTATTTTTTTTTTTTTGTGGCTGTAGGTGCAGTAATCTCAACATGTGTCAATAATTTTACAAAATCGTTGATCACACAAAAATATTTTAAATTAATTACATCTACATTAATTTTATTAATTAATATTTTTTTTTTGTCATTTAAGGAAATAATTCGTACTACTTTACAATATTTTCTAATATAGTAATATACCCATAAAATTTTAATATTTCCATACTTTTAAAACTTTTGTGCTATTTGTGTACCAATATATAAGACTAAGTACATATTCACCATACTTATTAGTTATTATTAAGTTTCATTGACTTCAACCAAAACTAATTTGAATATATTTTTTATGCTAAAATTATTTACTCCCTTTATTTCTTTTTCCTTTTGAGTATGCTGGTCATTTTCACATTCTATTCGATACAGTAAATAAATTCTTAATATTTTTATTTGTGCATTATAAAAATTTATAAAAAAGTTACTAATAATCAATTTTCATTGAAACAAATTAAACAAAATCTTACTTGAATATACTTCCTTTTTAACAAAAAATTAGCCCCAATATAAATAGTGTAAAAATCAAGAAAAATGAGTAAAACCATTAAAAGTTACTTCATAATTTATTGGTAAGCAGGAGAATGCGTCGATTAGATGAAAAAGTAAACTAACTGTGTAGATGTATAATAAATAAAAATTAGTCACGACAAAATAAAAAGATAAATTTAATGGGACAAACTTAAAAGAAAAAGGGACAAATTTTTTGAGACAAAGAGAGCACCTAATAATTCGTATGCTCACTTCTATTCACCTCAAATGTCATTTCCTTTTACACGTTTGATAGTGTATTGATTCAAGGTTATTATTTATAATTGTGCATTATTAGAAATTATAAAAAAATAATATTAATTAAATTTACAATACTATAATATTAGTAATACAAATCATAATTGATTTCTAGTAAAACAATATGATCACCTAAAATTAATAAAATATATCTAATCTTCATAATTAGTCCTATTAGTATTTTGTTAGTAGTCTTGATTAGAGGTGTTCAATGGAGTGGGTCGACCTAAAGGGTCAAGGGTCATGTCACGTTTTAATGGGTCATTAGCAGGTCGGGTCAATAATGGGGCGGGTCATCAACGGGCCTTAGTGTAAAGAGTCGGGTCGAGCCGGGTCAGATAATTATAAGTATTAATTGCGAAAAAAGTTTACTACTTTTTTGCTAAATATTTTAAATGATGTTATTATATACATAAGTGAGTTGATCCAACGGGCCATAAAGTATAATAAAAAAAATATTTTATGAACGTTAAAAAAAGAGTCAAAATGGGTCGGATATAAACAGGTTTTGACCCGCCCTGACCCATTTAACATTTGAGATGACCCGGCCCGACCCGGCCCATTTAAAATTTTCCCCGATCCGGCCCATTGAACACCTTTAGTCTTGATCAAAGAACTTCTTTCACCTAGGAAGTACTACCTTGCATTGATTCAAATTACCAAGAGAACAATGACACCATGAATAAAGAAATTCTAGTTCATGAATGTGTATACACCTCCAATTCAACATCATTGACAATGACACATTGTGTAAAGATTACAAAAATCGAAGATTTATCAAACCTTTGGACAGTCTTCAATCTCTTCTTAAAAAACAAGAAAACGTTGAGTGAAATGATTATTAACTTTATGGCCACGTTAGTATTGGGATAAATAACAATAAATCACTAAAAAAGTAAAGTTATTGGAGTAGAAAATTATGAGAATATTGTTATTGTTAAAAATAAAAAAAATATGAAGATGAAAAAAATAGAAGAATTAGAGCCTTTGCTTTTGAGGTTAAATATTTACCATAGTGAGATTGAAGAAAAATATTTATCTTTTTCTCCCACAAAATAAGGTTAATTATCGTTCTTTACTTTTATTTTACTCATATCGTCATATTCTTTATCCTTCATCTACCTTTTCAAATTCAACTCCACCTACTTTCATTTGTATAGTTCGACATTTATTCTTCCATTAAACATTTACCCTCAATACACACATGCCCTATAAATGAATTTTGATATATTAAAATTGGGGAAATTAGGGATCACTTGAAGACATAGTCCATCCAATTTAATTTAGTTATACCATTTTGTTAAGCATGTTTGCCAATGTACTAATTCAATCAAAAAAAATCTCTAATTACATGAATAAAAACTATATAAATTTAATATTAATAAATTTATATTGAGACGCAACAAATAAAATATCACTAAAATGTTTTTTAAAAATTATATATTAATAAAAATAAAAATAAATAGTGGTGGATAAATGATGTAAGAAACAAACGAGACAAAAAATTGAAATAGAGTGTTACGTTCTATTAAAATCTTGAACTATTTTTTAAAATGGATATCCTACATAGTAAACACCAACTATTGTAAAAGGTGAGTGATAGCAATTCTTAAAAGTTTTTCCACAAATAGCACTCAACTCTTGGAAAATTAACTACGGTAACTGTAACACCCCGGCCTCTCGGACCACTGGTGACTACTCTTGGAGACTGTAGCTAGCCCCACAAACGAACACAAGTCTTTCCAGCGCACTTTGGCCTCACTTGTGCGCACCCGGGAAAACTTCCCAGGAGGTCACCCATCCTAAAATTGCTCTCCACCAAGCACGCTTAACTGTGGAGTTCTTAGCAAATGGGCTCCCTAGAAAATAAAATACACCTTCTTAATATGAGTAGTCTATCAATCCTTTTCAAGCTAAATGTGGGGTATTACAGTAGCATTATAGAGGTAAAAATGTTTAATTTTCATAAAATTTTGGTAAAAGTCATAAATACCCCTAATAAATCTCAAATGTAAAACCTTTGATTTCACTAAAATAAAAAAATCTATGGTCACGATCAAAGTTGTTCAAATGTGACCCGACTCGAAAATTCGAACCAAAATCGAAAGTTAACGACCCGAAAATATATTTCTTCTTTAGGTTTATCGAACCCACATTATCCGAACCGAAGTTGCGCCCGAACCGATTTACAACCGAAAATCGTAAAATCGAACCCGAACTGCGACCGATTTTTATAATCGACATATAACCGTTAACCGATATTACCCGAATCTAATAGTGACCAACCCGAGTCATACCCGACCCGAATCATTCTCAAAACCGAAGTTGATCTGGCTAAAACCGACTTAACTTGAACGAATTTTTAATAACCAATTTTTAACATAGAGGTATGATCGACTCATATTCAATCATCTTATTAGTTAATCTAATAAAGTAAATTAAATTTTATACATATATGGTTTCATAAATTTAGAGTTAATATTTAATCATCATGGTCAATGTTTATTTAACTATTTTTAATCAATTTAGATGTAAAATGATAAAAATTTAATTTTATTTTACAGTCAAACAAGTAAAAGTAACAAAGTAATAATCACTAACTGATTTGCATTTTAACTATTTTGCCATAACTAAGGGGAATCTTATTATCAATTAAAAAATGTCTAACAACTTAATCTGATATTGACTCGATCTATATTAATTAGTAATTCGTAGCCGAATTCTACTGGAAAATAATACCCGAACCCGATCTGTACCCGGTAAAATCGAACCAATTATTAACCAATGACAGTCCGAGACAGATTGATTACTCGACACGAACTTTAACCGACATCGAACCGATGCTAACCCGATAGCTCAAATAACTGATCTTCAATCGAACCGTGACTAACCGACCTGACCCGAGTGTGACCCGCCGTAACACGCATCCGAAAAATAACCGATCCGAAATACAACTGAACCGAATGACACCCGTTCGAAACCGACCCGATCACCCGAATGACCACCTCTAGTAACGATTGAGCCAAAAACATATAGTTGTAAAAGTAACTATGTTACACAGAAAAGTAACTATGATATAAATTTTTAGAATGTTCTTGCTTTATAACATAGTATTCTTTATATATATATATATATATATATATATATATATATATATATATATATATATATATATATATATATATATATATATATATATATATATATATAGATATAGAGTAATAAAACAAAATCAAACAAAAATTCTTCTCATCTTTTTTGTTTTAAAATCCTTTTTATTTAATCATATTCATATATATATATATATATATATATATATATATATATATATATATATATATATATATATATATATATATATATATATATATATATATATATATATATATATATATATATGAACAAATTCACAAGGTATAATTAGATCAACACCTAAAATTATGAAATTAAAATTATTATCAACTCTAAAAGCGTACCACTATGAAATCTTTGGAGTTAGAGTAAAAGACAAAGAAAAACAAGTAAAAGAGACTAAAGAGTAGCCAAGAGTAGTTAACCAATCATAATTAATAATATACGTACTTCATGTCATTAATTAACAGTTTTAACATAATAACTACCAATCAATTTTCTCACCGGGTAACATTCGACCACCGTGAGATATATATTAATTTTTTTATGTGATTAAAACTAAATAAATATACAAAATTTCTCCCAAAACCCATGAAAACAAAAAAAAAAAAAAAAAAAAATTCTCCAAATGGGTTTCTAACCTTACCTTTAATAAGGCATCAAGAGCTGCTTATTATAATAAAAGCATGGAAGTAATAAGAGATTCAAAGAGATGTTGATCACAAGGGATAGTAAGACCCATTTGATGACAGAAACCGAATTCTTGTTCAGACTGATTAAGTAAAGTTTGAAACTGTGGTGTGTTTAGTAATGAAATAGGAACAATGTATCTTGTTCTATTATCTCCTACATAAACTGCAAAATGCCCTTTTGGAACATCTTCTGGCTCATATCCTTGTTTTTTGCCTAGACTTGAACATCTTTTTAGTATTTGTTTTAGTACTGCTGTTTGTGGTAATTTTGCTGATTTTTTGATTGCCATTATTTTCTTTTTTTAATGTGTTTGGAGTGAAGTTTTATTAAGGAAAAAAAAGAGAGGGAATTGATGGTTTTTGGGAGGATTTGTGTAGTTGTGTTTTGCATAGAAAAAGGAAGGGGAAAAGGGAGTATTTAAACAAGATGAGAGAGACTGAAAACAGGATCATGTGGGGTTGTGGGGGCAAAGGGAAGACCATGGGTGCTTTGAGGCCGTTACTAGTATTTTGATGTAGTTTCTTCAACTGATTTTTATTTTGATTACTCAAATATTCATGATTCTTTGATTATTGAATTATAATTGACTCATTAATTAATTAAGAGAAAGTCTTGTATTGACTTAACATACACAAATAACAAAAAGTATGAATTGTAAGAGGTGTTAATAATGTAGTACTGTTTTTTAAAGTAATAATAATAATAATGTAGAACTTATAAACTCAAATTCTTGTTTGAGACAGTTTCTTTGAGTAACCATTTTTAATTGGGTCAGTTTATTATATATTTTTTGAAATATTGTAAATAGGAATAAAGATTGATGTAAATAGACATTTACGATATTGAAAGTAAGCATTAAGAATACGATAGTTAAGGAATAAAGATAATGTAAGTAGGTATTAAGAGTATGGTAAATAGACATTAATCTTTAATGAGTTGGACTTAAGATACGTCTCTCAAAGAGACGGCCTCTCTACAAACTAGCTGAGGTATAAATACGTTAGTGTGCACAATGTTTATATTAGACTTATTATTATATAATAATGTTCAACTAACCCTTTAAATTTTGTCCTAGTTTAAAACCATATATTTAATGGCATTGGGCCATTGGATTAATGTAATAAAATGTAGTAGGGTGTGTTTTTATTTTTGGTTGGTTATTAGTCAAAGAATACAATAAAACTACATGTAGACGAAAAACTGTTGCAGTAGAGAAATAATTCTAATAAAAATAGCTAATCATGAGAGTCAGAAGGCCTAATTTTTTAGGCTCAAAATTTTCAAAAATCTGAAATGAACATAAGGTAACGGTAGATTTTTTTCAATAAAAATCATTTAGGTTTTTTGTTAGAGTAGTTGGCTTTATTTAAAGCCAATCATCATATTTATTAAATCTAACTATCAATTATTTATAAATTTTTATATGAGAGGGTCTCATATTAAGACTAAATTTTTATTGAGCTAATACAACATACACTTACTTGTCTTAAAATGACCACTTATAGTTTGAAGATGATTACTTTTTATAATTTTAAATTGAACACTTATAATTTTAATTTTACAAATTAAAAAATAAGCAGATTATATAGGTTCGTTTAATGGTGAGACGAATCAAAATAAAATCGTAACACACAAATGATACTCTTACCCTTTTAAAAATGGGCGGGAGAAATATAGTCAAAAAAACCAAGCGTTACATTATTTATAAAAAGGTGATTTGTTGCACTGCTTAAAGACATGATGGACCCTTTTGTTAGGAATTTGGCTATACTATCAAAAATTGGTTAGTAGTAACATCTCCATTTGTTTTGGGCAAAGTTGGATTAGTTAACGTGATGTTTGGAATCTTGTTGGACTCTAGTTACATTAGTTCTTGAACCATTGTTAATTTCACTTGAAATCAATGGTTCTCAATCAAGTAATCATTCATTTATCATATATGACCTAAAAATTTAAACCTTTTTAAAACTTAAATGTTATATCACATCAATATTTTAAAAATAGGGTTCAATTATTCAACATTTAACAAGTGTGATAAATAATTTTCATATTTCATAAATTAAAATGAAGTTTTAATTTGAAAGAGACGAAAAACTAATTAGAAAAACATACCATATTGTGGTAGATGATATATGGTCATCCAACTATTGCTTCTACTTCTATACTCATATTACTTTGGAAAAATTACCGTTAATAATATAATATTTTTGTTAATTTTCCTATAATAATATCAATTATTGATTAACCATAAATAATACCAATTTAGGAGAGTATTTTTCTAAAATAATACCAACTTTTGTTTATTAATCAATATACCAATTTTTTTTATCTTATAATCATCTATAATTTGATTTTTAACTTATTAGGAATTTTTTAGAAAAATACCCCTTTAAATTTGTAATATTCATGATTAATCAATAGTTAGTATTATTATAAGAAAATTAACTAATTATATTATTAACCGTAATTTTTCACATTAATTTTCCATGTACGTTATTTTATCATGTGACGACACGGAAGCCTACTTTCATCCATGTACATTTGTACAATCAATTTAAATATGAAAATATAGAAGTAATATATGGTCATGGATGTATCATTCTTCATATTTTGTTGTTCCCATTGATAATTACTTCTATGTAGAAAATTTAAAGTTGAAAGTTGAAAATATTAAAATATATTGTATAAATTGTCATTTAAGATGGTCTAAAATTTTTTTTGGGCTATTTTACTAAAAAAAATTAATCAAAATATTTATCATTACAATAAAATTAATTTTACGCGATATAAGATTTAGTAAATGACATTAAAAAATTTGTCACTGATTTATATTTTAAAATATATTGCACATATGTAATTATTACTATAGTCTATAATGACATTTATGAGAAATGTCACTAGATCTCGTATCGTGAAAAGCTTTAGTATGATATTTTATTATGCTGCCAAATAATTTAATAAATGTCACTAAATTCACTATATACCATTAAAAGTAAAATTATGTGTCATTAAATATATCTCATAAAAAGTAAATTATGTTGTAGTATATTTTCGTAATTCAAATAGTACTCACTTTAAGTTATTTAATATTTAACACGTTATTTTGAATGTTAAAATTAACAATTTAGATAGTAAAACAATGTCATTAATTGTTTTAATGAGTTAATTTTGACGTGTCCACCATAAGATACTCTCATACAAGTAAGTCTGGTTAAAGCTGACCCGACTTGGTAATTTGGCCTAAATCTTATCTTAAATCAGGGGTTTGCATTGATAAGACTTTTGACCCAATTAATTAAATGGATCAACTAACCTTATTAGTTTATTAATTGGATTAGATATTAAATTTTTAAACCTGAAAAAAAAAAACCTTTATAACCTTTTAATTAAAGAAGTTAATTTCAATAAGTATAACCTGATTTAATTTATTTAATATCTTTCTATTTAATTTCATAATAAATACAAAAAAAAAAAAAACAACTCATTGCATGTCAATGTCAAAAATCATAAAATGAAAATTAAAAACTCAAAATGAATGTAATGGGTCGAAATCAGGTGGACCTAATCTATTGCATGTCAATTCGGAGTTGTGATTTTCGATCCAACTAACTAAACAGATAAGGCTTGGATCAAGGGTTTTTGACCTACTTATATAAGATCCAATCCCAAACTCGATCCAAATTGATTTCTTTTAACTAACCTACATAAAAGTTACTCAATATTTTGTGAATTTAAAAAAACAATTCGAAAATTATCTTAAAAAAAATAAATCATTATATGACCGGCAAATTTTACGTAGGTTTTTATGATAGGGTTTGATTGTCATTCGAAATAGAGTCGTTAGCTTAGTTTTTAGTTTTTAAGAAAGGGAATGAAATGTAGAGGATTCCATGTATGCAAACAGTAAATAGTAGAATGAGATAGAGGACCAATTCTATCGAGAGAGGTTTTATTGATTCAATAGAATGCTCCCCTTCATTCTGTTTGTTTTAATTTTATTTTAATTAGTTTTGTAATGCTCTAGGTAATTTTTATATTTTAATAATTTTTATAATTTTAATATTTTTTATAATTTTAATATGCTTAATAAATGAAAGAAAAACAATATTAAGTTTTCTCAATACTGTTCGACACAATTTTGAAGTTTCTAGGTAGGGTATGTTCTTTTTCTCCCCCCCCCCCTATATTCTCTATGGGAGCAATTTAGCTTCTACAATCTTCCGTTGATCACAACTTCCAAATATAATGTTCCTAGGGTAAATGAATCATTTGTTATTAGTTATTCCATGTTTCACCAATTTTCTATAATTTACTTTTGAAATACAATATTGAAGTACTCACTATTACTCACATGTAATTTGTTTTGCATGGGAAATATAGGAAAAAAATATGCCACTTTATAAACTTGAGGAATAACTGCTATTTAAAGAAGGTCATTCAGGTCATCAGATCTAGGGATGCAGGCGGGGCGGGTCTAATAGGAGACCCGCCCCATCCCCGCCCCATCGGGGCGGGGATGGGTCCCGGTTTGATGGGTCATGGGGCGGGTACGGGTATAAAATTCATACCCATCGCGGGGATGAGGATGGGGATGGGTTTTAGGTGATACCCGCCCCGCCTAACGAAATGTACAAATTTTGAGAATTGGGATACCCTAAATTATTTTTCAAATTTCTGAAAACCTTGAATTATTTTCAAATTTTTTTAAAAACTTTAAAAACCCCGTTTTTATATTTCTTTTAAGGTCTAAGATCATGTTTTTTAGAGTAAGGTTTATAATCATGTTTTGTCTATTTTTTATCCTTTTTTCTCAATAAAATTTGTTTATATTCATTACGAGTTGTGTAGAGGTAGGCGATATTAAGTGATGATTAGATGGGGATTTGAAAATAAATATGTGACACAGATGGGTATTAAGCGGGGATTTGACGGGTGGTGGGGCGGGTAAAATGGGTATTAGACGGGGATGGATACCCAGATGGGGATGGGGATGGGGATGGTATTAGGTACAAACCCATCGGGGCGGGGACGGGGAAAAAAATTATACCCGCCGCGGGGATGGGGAAGGGGAAAAAAATTATACCCGCCGCGGGGATGGGGATGGGGATGGGGATTGATTTACCAGATGGGGATGGTATTAGGTACAAACCCATCGGGGCGGGGACGGGGAAAAAAATTATACCCGCCGCGGGGATGGGGATGGGGATGGGGATTGATTTACCAGATGGGGATGGGGATGGTAACGCCAATACCCGCCCCGCCCCGCCCCGTTTGCATCCCTAATCAAATCGATTTCGGGTTAGGTATATCGAGTCGGTTCAAAATCGGGTTTTGCGTCTACATTAATTTTCACATAATTATAAATTCATTTTTAAGTCAGGTTAAATCAAGTTTAGTTATAAAATTGAGTAAAAATTGTTAAGTCATCGAGTCTGTTTTGAACACTTCTACTCCTATTATGCTATTATCTAGTTCGTTTTAGTACAAATGCTCCTTTGGATTTATATGTAGGTTACCTTTTCTCCTACTTATTTGGGTTGTCCAGACTCATATACTAAAATCTAACTTGGTATCAGAGTCCGATTTATTGTTGGGCCTTTATAACTGGACATTCAATCTTACCACTTGTTAAAGAGCCTTAAATTGGATGTTCATTATCAATGAGGTTTGTAACCCTTCTAGTGGGCTAAAATTCTAAGGATATTCACATGTGAGGGGGAATGTTAGAGTTGCCATTGTTATTCCAGACTGTCTCTTGAGATACGTCTCTTAGTTCCAGCCCATTAAACCTTAATACCCACATATTGCATTTTTAATGTCTACTTACATTATCTTAATGCCTACTTATAACATACTTAATGCACATCGAAAAAGTACTTAAAATGCCTACTTATAATATTCTTAAATGCCTACCGAGAAACTTAGTCTACTAGTCTACTTACCATATCCTTAATGCTTACTTTTAATATCTTTAATAACTACTTATAGTATACTTAACGCCCATCGAGTAAGTACTTAAGTACTTACAATATTCTAAATGTCTACACCGAGAAACTTAGTCTACTAGCCTACTTACCATATCCTTAAAGCCTACTTTTAATATCTTTAATTCCTACTTACAGTATACTTAACGCCCATCGAATAAATATTTAAGTACTTACAATATTCTCAAGGTATACCAGAAAAATTACTTTATATTTTCCTTTTTGGGCCAGCTCAATTAGAGAGGTCTCTTAAAGAGACCGTCTCTCACAAGAATTTGTGTTGTTATTCACATGTATGTCATGTAGGGCTGGCAAAGGCTGACCCGACCTGCTAATCTGATCTGAAACTGACCCGAAATTAGCGGGTTTGGGTTTAGATTTTTGACCCAATTAATTAAATGGGTCAACCTGACCTGATCTATTTTTTAAATAGGTTAGATTCAGGTTGAATATTTAAACCCGAAAAAAACCTGTTAACCCATTTATTAAATGGATCAGTCAGGTCAGATCGACCCATATTATCTGATATTAACCTATTAATATTTAATCTAAAACTCATTCTCACATAAAAAATATATAAAAAAAATTTGTTGGGGCCCAAGTATATAACTCATTCTCATAAATAAACCCTAAAAATTTGTTGAACCCAGCGTGCGGCGCTTCTTCAGAAGCTTTTCTTCTGCCTTCTTGGCTTCTTGAGTTCTTATGTTTCTGTTCTCTCTGTCTTCTTCAATTTTCTTAGTTCTTACTACCATCAAGTCCTGAATGCCAAAATTCAAGGTAAGAATTATTTCCTTTTCTCATTCTTTTATTTTTGTAGTTTGATTTTTTTGATTTTTTTTGTGTTCAATTTGTTCTGATTTTTTTTTTGTGTTCGATTTTTTCGATTGTTTTTGTGTTCGATTTTACTGTTCATTGCTCTTACTGCTATTTTCATTGTTCTTACTTCTTACTGTCATCTTTAATTCTTCATAATGATTTTTGGTTTGTGTTTGTCTTTTTTTGTGTTCGATTTTTTCGATGAGCTTTGTGGGTTGGTAATGAAGATTAAAGTTGAAGAACAAGAAGACATATCTTGCCCTAGTCCAAGTCCAAGTTTCAATCAACATGAATTCAGCTCAAAAGCATCTTCCTCAGCCACCATATTTTAGATTATCATGATTTGTAGAAATTAATTATGATGCTTTTGGTTTTGGCTTGTCAACTTAACAATTTGTTGTAATATTTTGCTTGTTATGAATATGATGGTTGAACTTTGAAGCATGTTTATTATAAAATGTGAATATAATATATGGGTCAAATGATCTAAAATATATGGGTTCAATGACCTGAAAAAATCGAATATAATCAAACAAAAAAAAGCAGGTTAAATGGGTCCCGACCTGCTACAAATCAGGTCGGGGTTTTAATTTTTGACCCATTTAATTAAACAGGTCGGGTTCAGGTTAAGAGTCTATTGACCCATTTATATATGACCCGAACCTGAAAATGACCCAACCCGAAAATTGTCATCCCATATCAGAGAAAGAGAAGAAAATACGACACTTTATAAACTTGAATAGTAACTCCTACTACCACCGATTTGTTTTTAGTATTGAATCACTTTTGAGTTTATTTGTGAGTTAGCTCTTTTCCTCCTTATTTGAATTATCGAGACCTATTTTTAGAATGTAACGAATATTCTTAAGTAAACATGTATGGAGGAAGTGAAGTCTACGAAGCTAGTAAAAGTATCAAGTACAAAGTCCACAATTGGGCAGACATACTTGCATTAATGGTGGTCCACGAAATCAAGAATAGAATCAAGCAATGAAGTTACTTACAAATAAAGTATGATCAATTCCAATCCACTTCTTTTTAGGTGGCTCTTCTTTCTTCTCTAATCCTTTTCTGAGTTATTATAGAATAACTCATGCATGTACTACATCAATGCTTGTGCATTTCAAACTAATTTAGGAAACCTAACCTTGTTTAAGCCATACATGCATCGTAATTAGTATAAGATCCCGGGTTCAAATTTTTGCAACGTAGTAAATAAAATTATACGGTAACGAAATTGTGATCAGAATTCATTTTATGATTAAATGTTTTTTACATGAGAATGACACATGCTAAATTTCATAAAACTTTACAGTACAAATTGTTTCCGTTACCAACATTTAGTTTCAATAACCAAATGAGTCGTTAAAGTTGTAAAGAGGGATGTCGCCTTAGTAATTAGGCACCTTTCTGTACAAATATTATCTTTCCCCATGCCCTACAATCCAGGGGAGACGATCTAATAGCATTTTCCTAGTCCTCAGTGCCAGTGGTAGTATATTTTTGGATGTAGGGAGTTATGGGATGACTCAAAGATATATAAATGTAAGCATTGTATTACTACTCTATGCAAGCTAAGACAAGGCATATACATACCGTATTGTTATCGACTTGGTACCTTTTATCAAACATTGCAGTTGCCAATTGTGAGTTACTAGATATATCTAAGATATTTCTGTTAAGGAATCATCTCAATAAAATGTTTTAGCTGATGGGTAAGGCCTCAAGATATGTTATATGCTTAACACTTTCCCACGTACGAGAGCCCTTTTGGGCTAGAAGTGTGGATGTGCACACTGAATATTCCACTTTAAATGATTGGTGGTTGAGATTTGAACCCGTGACTTCTTGTCAGGTTGGCTTCTAATACCATGCAAGATCTGATGTCTTATTATTTAAATACAAATTTTTAAATGAGATTGTCTCATAGTGTAACTAATTCTATCGGGCTAACTAATGTAAAAAGGTAAAGGTAAAGGACTATTCCAGTATACCGCACAAGGCAGGGTCCGGGTGGGGTTTTTTTTTTCCTGAAAGAGAAGGACATACCGTACCCGATACCCTCAAAGAGGGAGTAAAGAGGGATGTGCGCAGTCAAGAAACCTCCCAGGTGATACCTGCGTCCGGTAGGGGTCAAACCCCACGCCTTCTGCTCCACATGCAAATGCTCTATCCATTGAGCCACAAGCGCTTTTGGTCTAATATAGGGCCAACCAATGTACATTTAATATATTAAAAGTGACAAATTATTATATGAGACGATCTTACCGAGAGACGCTCCTTATACAAGGGTTAAATAGCCCATCTAATATATATTATGAGAATATAGACGTTTTCTTTGACGTCTCACCGAGAGACGGCCTTTCACAAAAGTAGCTCTTAAAAGTGATCAATTACAATTTTAAAGTGATCAACTAGAGAAATGAGGTAATTATATGAGTCCGTCTCATATGAACGGTCTCATACAAAACGAATTGAATTATAAAACAGTTTTAATTAGAACTTTAAGCAATGAGTATTGAATACGCATAATTAAGGGTCAATTGAATATAGATATCAACATTAAGTAATAAAAAATAATTATTTAGGCAATTTGTAAAAGTAATATAATTGTAAATTGTTCTTTACAATTATATTCAAGAATATAATATTTAAGGAATATAATATTTAAGTGTATTATATTTCGTATCAAAAATATTAAGTGAATAAGATCTTCTATTGGCTATTTTACCTCGAAAGGAGATCTTAAAAATTATACTCAAGGTATCACACTCATCCTTATACTTAAAAAGAAAGATTTGAAACCATACCTAAAAAGAAGATGTGGTCAAAGAGTACATTAACTCAAGAAACATGTGCAATGAAAAGCAAAGGACAACACAAGACAAAAAAAACGGGTTAAGGCAATAAAGATAAAATAAAGGTTAATAACATAATAAAGAAATATAAAAACAATCATAAAGGGCATAACAATAGGTAAGATAGGTAATATAGGTATAAGTGTATGTAACTATCCGAGGTTAAGGACAAAGATACGAAGCCTCCAACTAGTTTTATTTAAAGTCAAGTCTTTAAAGAGGTGCAACTCGCTCATGTCATTCCAAATTTGCTCCTCAAACGTTTTCTTGGGCCTATCGCGACATCTCTTTCTATCAGCCGTGATGATTCCACCTTTCTCATAGGGTCGTCAGTGGGCTTCCTTTATATATGCCCAAACCATCTCAATATACATTCACACATTTTTAGAGAGATAGGTGCAACCCTTAGTCTCTCTTTCATAATCTAGTACCTAATTTTATCTGTCTTAATGTGTTCACACATACACCTTAATATTCACATCTCTGCTACATCTTTATTTTCCTCCTTGGTAATAAAGCACATATTTGTGTGTTCACTCTGATTAGAATCCTAATCACTCGAGGAGTCCTCTCCTTAATTCAAGTTGCAATCATGTCCTTCTTTTCGTAGTCTAGCCCTTTGAATCATATTTCTTTTTGTCAAAATATATTTTCATTTTAGTTTCATGATAGTCCTTGATAAAATAATCTCCTGAACCACATTTATAACAAGTCAATGAATTATTTTTTGAAGATTGGTTAGTATAGTAACCCTAGGAGTCTTAAAAGACCTAGAGTACTCTTTTTTCTTGTGTCCGACAAATCTTTTAGTTTTCTACATCCTACCTAGTCTATTAGTAGCACTAGTGGAAAAAAATGTATCTGCTGCGTATCATTTGCTGCGGTTTTATTTAGACACAGCATTAAATAGCAAAAAAAAAAACAAACAAAAACATATATCAAATGCTGCGGTTTCACTAATGCCCGCAGCAAATAAGTTGGTATATGCTACGGTTTTCCCATTGCCCGCAGCAATTAATTGAAGATTCACTGTATATGCTGCGGTTTTTCTTAGCCCGCAACAAATAAGCATTAAAAAATCCCGCCTTTTAACGTTATACCCTTAAACCCACACGAAGAATTTTCATAAAACACTCAAAAATGACTACTACTGTTTCATAAAACATCTTCTTCTTCACGTTGCTACGTACTGTGTTCTTCTTCAAGTTCCATTGTCTTCTTCAAGTGCCATTGTCTTCTTCAATTTCGCATACTGTCTTCTTGTTCAACCCACGCATACACTGCTACTGTCTTATTCTTCAAGTTCGTTCTTCTTCTTCAAGCTCGTTCTTCTTCTTCAAGTTCTTTAAACCCACACGAATAACCCACGAACATTTCAAAATAAACCCACCATTTTCGCTCCTTCCTTCAAAAATCCACCATTATTGCTTCCTTCAAAAACCCACGAAATAAGGGCTTATTCTTGTTCTTCGTCAAGGTATTATTTTTTCAAGCTTAAATTTAAGTTCTTCAAATTTCATTATGTTTTGGGGAATTAGTTTATTTTATACTAATTTTGATTTTGTTTTTCATTGTAGGTTGCATAATCAGATTTAAAAAAAACATTATCATATCTATTTACCAAGGTATGTATTGTATATTTGAATGTTAATATGTAGTTGTATATTATTAGTTTCTTAATTATTTTGATTTATGTGTATTTGGTTAAAGAAAAATGGTTTTTTTTGGTTATGTATGTTTTGTAATTAAAATATACATAATTTGAATACTTTAAATAATATAAAGGTTATATAGGGTTAAATAGGGTTAATTTTGGTTAATTAATTTTGTTTCATGCCAAGTTTCATTAATTTTGTTTCATGGGATAAGTATCTATGTTAAAAGTTGTGTATTAATTTTGTTTTGAATTAATTAATCACACTAATTAAGATGACAAAAGATCAATCTTGGATGTATGGAAGCATTGAATCGTCAGAATTTATTGATGGCGTATTAGAATTTTGTAGTATTGCGGTTGAACATCAAGTTAGGACGGGGGAGTTGGTTTTTATTGTCCATGTGTCACTTGTGGCAATGTATCAAAGGTAGATAGTGTTGATATCCTCAAGGAGCACATACTTCGACGTGGGTTTAGGCCTCAATATCATATTTGGGTTTGGCATGGTGAGGAGGGAGTTTACAAAGAGAAAAGTGTTGTTGAGGACGTCAATAATGTGGTTGATGTAAATGAGGATGTAGTAGATCATGTTGATGGGTATGAGACAGACGAAGAGAATGTCGATGAGGATGTGGATCGTGTTAATGAGATGATGGAGGGAGTCGTGGATGAGTTAGGAAAACGTCCTCGTGTTTTTGACTTGTTGACAGAGGCTTCTCAAAATCCTTTCTACCCTGGATGTACAAAGTTCACCAAACTAACAGCAGTGTTGACAACTTTCAACATTAAGTCAAAGTTCAATTGGAGTGGCGCTAGTTTCACAATGTTATTAGAAGCGTTAGGTGAGATGCTTCCTGAGGGAAATGAACTTCCAAAGTCGATATATTATGCCAAAAAGCTCATGTGTCCTTTCGGCTTAGAGTACCAAAAGATTCATGCGTGTCCGAATGATTGTGTGTTGTATCGGAATGAAAACGAGAACTTAGAAGAGTGTCCTAAGTGTGGGTTATCGCGCTACAAGTGTAAAGAGGCTCGAGATGCTAAAGGGCCCCCGGCTAAGGTATTGTGGTATCTTCCAATAATACCTAGATTCAAGCGCTTGTTTTCTATAAAGAAAGATGCGTTAAATTTGAGGTGGCATGCAGATAGGGTGAAGACAGGTCACTTGCTCACACATCCATCTGATTCTCCGGAGTGGAAGAGTATTGATAGGTTGCATAAGAATTTTGGGGATGAGGTTCGTAATTTAAGGCTCGAACTGTGTACGGATGGAATGAACCCATTCGGCAATCTTAGTTCTCAACATAGTACATGGCCGGTACTGTTAGTAATCTACAATTTGCCACCTTGGTTGTGTATGAAGCGTAAGTACATTATGCTTTCGCTTCTGATCCAGAGCCACATTACCAAAATGGACAGCAGTAAAGGTACACAACACTATTCGATTTTATGGGTTTTTAAGCTTTTTTTGGACTTTCGCGCATAAAGTAGCTCAAACTTGGTTTGTTTTGCACGAAACTTGGAACACAAAACTATTTGGTATATATTATTTACAATTCTAACCACTTCAACACAATAATATCGACCAAATAGTGTTGTGTGCCAAGTTTCGTGCAAAACAAACCAAGTTTGAGCTACTTTATGCGCGAAAGTGCCAAAAAAGCTTAAAAACCCAAAATATCGCAACTTAGCACGTAATTTCTAGCATATGACTATTATTTTCAATTCTAACCACTTCAACACAATAATATATACTCCCTCCGTTCCTTTTTGATCTTCCACATTACTATAACGGGTAGTTTCAAAAGTTCTTCCACTTTAGAATACTTTCTATTTTTAGAAAGTTTTTATCTCACTTTTACCCCTTAAAATCCCCCTTTTCTTTTAATGTACCAATTTTCTTTTATTTATAATTATTTTCTCTCTCATACTTCCAATACAATCATTATTTCACACTACTATTTAATTAAAATAATACCCACTACAACCTCATACTTCCAATACAATCATTACTTCCCACTATAATATAATTAAAATAATACCCACTACCACCAAAGATTCTCTTTTTCTTAATCTTTGTGAAATACCCAAATAGGAAGAACAAATAGGAACGGAGGGAGTACCAAATAGTGTTGTGTGCCATGTTTCTTGCAAAACAAACCAAGTTTGAACTATTTTATGCGCGAAAGTGCCAAAAAAGCTTAAAAACTCATAAAATCGCAACTTGGCACGTAATTTCTAGCATATGACTATTATTTTCAATTGTAACCACTTCAACACAATAATATATACCAAATAGTGTTGTGTGCCAAGTTTCGTGCAAAACAAACCAAGTTTGAGCTACTTTATGCGCGAAAGTCCAAAAAAAGCTTAAAAACCCATAAAATCGCAACTTAGCACGTAATTTCTTGCATATGAATATTTATTTCAATTCTTACCACTTCAACACAATAATATATGCCAAATAGTGTTGTGTGCCATGTTTCTTGCAAAACAAACCAAGTTTGAGCAACTTTATGAGCGAAAGTCCAAAAAAAGCTTAAAAACCCATAAAATTGCAACTTAGCACGTAATTTCTAGCATATGACTATTATTGTCAATTCTAACCACTTCAACACAATAATATATGCCAAATAGTATTGTGTGCCAAGTTTCGTGCAAAACAAACTTAGTTTGAGTTACTTTATGCGCGAAAGTCCAAAAAAAGCTTTAAAACCCATAAAATCGCAACTTAGCACGTAATTTCTAGCATATGACTATTATTTGCAATTCTAACCACTTCAACACAATAATATATACCAAATAGTGTTGTGTGCCAAGTTTCTTGCAAAACAAACCAAGTTTGAGCTACTTTATGCGCGAAAGTCCAAAAAAAAGCTTAAAAACACATAAAATCAAATAGTGTTGTGTACCTTTACTGTTGTCCATTTCGGAAATGTGGCTCTGGATATAGATCCCATTTCTCCACGCACTTTATTCATTGTGCTGAAACACATGGGAAAAGTATAACTATATATATATATATATATATATATATATATATATATATATATATATATATATATATATATATATATATATATATATATATATATATATAACACTTAAATAAATGAAAATTAGTAAAATTTATAAAATTACGTACGCATTTAAGAAGGCTTTGAATTTTGTGTTGCGAGACGGGCTTTGAGGTTTTTATAATGAGTTGAAGACGTGCACAATGTTCGTTAAAGGACATATGACCAAAAGTATCCAATGCAAACTACAAACGCAAATTTAAAATCAACAAATTAGAGATTATGTGAACTTAAAAATCAAAAGATAAGTTCAATTTCAAAAATAAAACTTATTCTTCCACATGTGGAGCCAGAATGAACGTGTGTTTAGATGCAAGGGAATTATTCAAAGCAGTCTCAATGTATGCTTTTGATGTCATCTAGATCATTTACGCTTTTAGTACCCGAAATCGACTCAGGACAAAACCATCCAATTTTTATTGGAGATTCGCAAGAATTTAGCTCCTCGTAAGCCGCACTAAACTCACGAATAAGAAAATTTTGTCAGTAATTCGGTTGTTAATATAATTAAACGAAAATGCCTAAATTGTAAGATAATGAACATCACCTCATGTAGACATGGATAAGAGCTACATTCAACATTTCTCCTCTCAAAAATTGCCCAATGTCACTAGGACTAATAATTACAAATGGGCTCTCAACAAAGCAGAATTGTTCCTTCTGCAGGGTTAGAACGATTGGGTCCTCCTCACGCAGGCGAGATGCACATGTGTGCAGCCATTTGCAATCTTGAGAAAGATCTTTTAGCTCCGCATCAATCAAAATTGGAGTGATTGCCATCGACTTTGACCCAGCCGACACCTTTGATGAGGAACCGATCTCTCTCCTAGAGCCCTTTGGACTCTTTTGCTATTTCAATTTATACAAATAAATTAGTGTAAGCATGCAATTAAAAAAAATAAATAAGATACAAATGATTATTATCATGGTAGTGAATCAGATCCAAGCATATAGCTATGTGACGAAACTACCTAGGGCGTCTGATTGTTTTTGTGGGTTTGAAGATGAGATTGCAATGGCTTAGCAAGGTGAGATTTCAATGGGTTTTCGTGGGTTTTTTGTGGGTTAGAAAAAGAACAAGAAAGAATAAGAACAACAAGAACAAGCAAAATGAAAATTTTCCAGGTTTTGAAGGTTGAAGAACAAGGCCATAAAGGTTTTCGTGGGTTCCGTAGGTTGAAGATGAAATAAAAATGAAAATTTTAGAGGGCTATTCTGCTTTACATAAGGCGGGATTTTGAACAAAAAAAATTTAATAGTATAATGAGTTATATGCTTTGGTTCTTGAAAACCGGCAGCATATACTATACATTTTTGTTTTTCCTACTACTTATATGCTATGTCTTTAGAAAACCGCAACATATATGACGCAGCATATAAGCTTTTTTCCACTAGTAATTGAGTTATCAATTTACCAACTAAATTAGTCTTTTAAGGTCTTGAGCTTCCTCGATTCCAATGACCATACGACCCCATATTGTGTTTGCAAGGAATCTTAGGATCTAGCGGACTTTCTCATTTTTTTTCTATCTTGCCGAGAAAATTAATATTGTTTACAATAATTGTGAACTTAATGAATATGTCATTCACACCTTTATTTGGTTGCATTGCAAACAATTCATATTGCTGAAGCCAGATGCTCATCTTGGTCTCTTGTGCTTGAGATGTCCCCTCATAGGCGACTACTAGTTTCTCCCATAATTTCTTAGCACTAGTACACAAGGAGATAATTTCAAACTCATCAGGATGTAGACCACAATACAGTAAGTTCATGGCTCGATAATTTTTGGCAACTTTGTTCAGGTCATCTTGATTCATTTTTTTCTTATTCTTTAGAACATCCTTATCGTCAGTATTTTTCTTCATGGGAACATATGGAACATGTTGAATAATATGCCATGACTCAAGATCTAGACTTATGATAAATGTTTTCATCAAGCAGAACCAATGGACAAAACTATCTTCAGTAAACGTGGGTGGATGGTTGATAAAACTTCCTCGAGTTAATCCCCTTTAATAACATTCATGCTCGATAGTGTTTTAAATCTAAAGTGAGATCCAACTCTGATACCAGTTAAAAGATCGATTTCAATGCTTTGAAATACACTAAAAGGGATGAATATAGCATTATACTTTTTGGTAGTTTTTCATTTTTCACTCCTAACATTTAAGTCAGGAGTCTTTATTACTTTTGACGGAATTAAAATTCTTGAAAAGAAATGTGGAAATAAAATAAAGAATTTGAAAAGACGGTACCATGAGAATTTACTTCAAAGGGTCAAAGAAGCCATCCTCAAATTTGAAAAATTCACTCTGACACATCTAGCGAGATCTAAGAACCCAATCCTTAAATTTCGCCACCCTTTTCATTTTATCGCCACCCTCCGAGGAAATTACGTATTTTTCCCTGGATTTTCAAAAAATTACAATTTTGCCATTGGACTTAAAATTTCCTATATATACCACAATCTCACTAAAATTTTTCTTACCGCACTTAAAAACCAACTTACAAAAGCAAATTATTGGAGAAAAAACTAAGTTCAATCCGCAAACAATTAATCGAGGTAATTTTTTTGAATGTAATTAATTTAAATTTACAAACGAAAAAAAATATACATATATATAAATTGAACCGCCCAGATCTGGGCGATTCAATTAAATTTTTATTTTTTTTCGTTTGTTTTTGAATAATTACTATAATTTTTAATTATATTATTATTTTTATTTTTATTACTCTTATTATTATTAATTTTATTATTATTGTTATTATTGTTGTGATTGTTATTATTTTTATTATTAAATATATATTTATGTTTTGATTTTTAATTTATTAATGTAAATATGTTTGTTATAATTACTGTTATTTTTTATATTTTTAATAACTTTTTTATATTATTTTTATTATTATTGTTATTATTGTTGGTTTTTTTTAATTTTTCGAATGCAAATTATTAAAATTTTTTTAAAAAGAAAAATTTAAAATGAATCGCCCAAATCTGGGCGATTGGACCCCGGTTGAATCGTCATTTTTGGGCGATTGAACAGGGGTCCAATCGCCCAGATCTGGGCGATTCATCTTAATATTTTTTTTTCGTTTCCTTTTGATAATTATTATTATTTTTTTTTAATTTTATTATTGTTGTTATTATTATTATTATTATTATTATTATTATTACTGTTATTATTATAAATTTTTTATTATTTTTGTGATTGTTATTATTTTTATTATTAAATTATTATTTTTCTTTTAATTTATTAATTTATTATTTTAAATATGTTTATTATAATTAATATTATTATTATTATTAATAAACTTTGTATGTTGTCTTGAAAATTATTTTTATTATTGGTGTTGTTTGGTTTTTTTTCCTTTTTTTCCATTTTTTGTTTTTTAGAATTATTATTATTTTTTTTATTTATATTATTATTATTATTATTATTATTATTATTATTATTATTATTATTATTATTATTATTATTATTATTATTATTGTTATTCTTATTATTTTTACTATTATATTATTATTATAGTGGTTGTTATTATTATTATTGTGATTATATTATCCTTTAATTTTATTTTACATTATTTTTTTTGTTATTAGTGTTATGATTATTGTTATTATTTGTGTTATTATTGTTATGATTATTATTAATGTTATTATTATTGTTAATGTTGTTATTATTTTTATGATTATTGTCAATTTAGAAAATTAATATTGTTTTTTGTTCATGTGTTTAATGTAACGTAATGTTTGATTATGTTCATTTATCATTAATATTTAATGAAATTGTCAAAAATTGTAGTAAATGGCAGGTAATCAAGGAAAAGGAAAGGGTTTTTTTAGATAATTGTTGAGAGGTAATAGTTTTAAGCCTACCTTACTCAGAGGGGACACGCATGAGAGGGGGAAACGGGTTCTGCTAGGAAGGCTAGGCAGGTTGAGGCTGCCAGACACAGTATTGCCCAAAGGTCAAGTGCTCTAGACCTAGTCCGAACTCCTCTTGATGACCAGTCTAGCAGCATCCAAGAGTAGTCGGGGGGTTTCTAGTGATGATGATAATGATGCTGATGATGTTCAATACGAAGCTCCTGATTCTCGCCCATTGGACTGGACTGTTGTTCGGGGGCCCAACGGGAGATTCGCACGTGGCCGCTCTAGTTCTTCTGTCGCATCTGAGCGCGCAGGACGTAGTTTCGTCGATAATGAGCCGCCACGAGAGAGCAGGCCATCATAGCCCACTAACACGGACTAGTTAGTCACTTCGCCCCAGCCCGGAGGGCCGACAGATATGTGACTGATCCCTAGCTATGGCGGGCACATAGCTAAACTTATTTTTTACGGCTCCGAGCGTACGCCTCCGATTCTGGATTGCCGTATTAGGAAGAGGTCGGTGGAGTCCATCATCCGACTGAGGGATATGTCCGATGCGCTAAACCATGTTCTACCTGCCACTTCCCTCGGCCGACTACCGGACGTTATGCACCAGCACATCGACTGTGCTTTGATATCGGCGTTTGTGGAAAGGTGACAGCCGGATACGAACACCTTCCACATGCCATGGGGGGAAATGACGATTATGTTGCACGACGTGCAACGCATACTGGGCCTTTCTATTGAAGGTTCTCTGCCGGCTGAGCCTTCTGAGGTAGAGTGGCAGGTCGGTATCACCAATCTGTTCGAGGAGCCTATGTCTGAGCTTCGGTGTAGAGGTGCGTTCACCTGCGGCTGCGTGAACGTTGCTGAACTGATGCACCTATGTCATAGGGTTCCAGGCCATGGATACCCAGAAAAAAGCGTACTACTTGGCTATCGTCGGCTCTACCTTGCTGGCGGATAAGACCAGAATTGACATGCGATCTCACCCGATACTTGCCGTTAATGTCGATCAGCAGGAGGTGGCCTGGGGTGCGGTGACCTTGGCCTACTTGTATAGGCAGCTCGGAATGGCATCTAGGGCTGGTTGCAAGACCATTACGGGCTGCCTCACATTGCTCCAGACATGGATCTATGAGTACTTTCCCGCTTTCTGCCCTCATCCTCGCCGAGAAGATGTGCCAAACATGACTAGGGTGGAGATGTGGACAACGAAGAAACCATGTCGTGAGGTGGACAGGCTGAGGGACTGCCGCAGGGTTCTTGACTCAATGACGGAGACTCAGGTATTTTACATAACATGACATTTTGCTATACATGTGTTTTTAATTTTACATTATTCTTATTTGTTAACTTGGCCTGCATGCAGGTGGAATGGACATTGTACAATTCTGCTCCTAGTGCGTTGCTGAATGAGCACCCACGCACGACCATCATCGGGGGTATCACGTGCTTTGATATCGTCGAGGTGTATTTGCCGGAGCGGACATTGCGACAGATCGGGTTCATGCAGGCTATTCCCCCCGCTCCTATGAGACCAGTCAAGGCTCTCCGACCGGCACACGGTACCTACTCCGTGACCTTTGGTTCTTCTGCTATTTATTTGGAGGCATGGAGTAGGTTCCCCTTTAGTGCCCGCCTTGTTGAGCAGGCACTTCGTCGGGCATCTGTTCCATCAGAGGCTGAACCTACTTACGTTGACTGGTTCAGAGTGTGCTCGCACCCGTTCATAGCCCCCGACGAAGGCCCGGCTTTGGTCCTGGTCCTTCTCAGAGCAGAGCTAAATACGTGAGTTTTGAAAATATACTTGTTTTATGCTATGTCTTTGTGTTTTTTTGATGTTGTTTTATATCTTGTCAAGTCCTTTTTTCCTTTTGTTTTTTTCAGTTCCTCAATGAATGGCCCAGTCGATTCGCTCCAGTGGCTAGACTACCTCCTTCGCTCGCGGATCTGAACCCCCGTCAACGACATGCGTTAGAAATATACCTTAATGATTGTAGAGATTTATTTGCCGAATGGGAAATTTTTAAAGGGCATTGCCCTTCATAGTCTGTACTTAAACTATTTTACATTAATGATTGTATTTATTTTCGTCGAAGCTATTTACATCACATTTAGTTCATGATTACATCGTTACTATACACAATGAATGTGTTCTATATTTTCTATAACAACCACTATACACAGTAGTATAACTATGGACTATATACAAATTGAATCTCGTGTATCATTTCTATAATACAAGTAAATAATTATTTATACAACACGTAAGACTATGGAGTATCTAAATTTACAGCATCGTCAGCGGTGTTATTACTTGGTCGTGGTCGTGGCCCGCGTAGATTATTCCATAGCGTAATCCTCGTAGTGAAATGTGTGTCAATATGTCTGGTGAAATTGTCAACTACTTCTCTCCAACGTTGATGGATGGGCGGCAGTGGGGCTGAATCGTCATTCATTAAAAGCTGAACAAAATGATTTCCATTCACCCAACATATATGTATAACTTTATTTACACTATGCACGCCCGATGCTTTCCTTAATGGAAGAACCAAAATGTTGTACATCGGGTCAGCGTTACTAGAACCATAATTTGTACGTGTGCCCTTTTAAAAAGGGTATCGAATGAGCTATTACCGCTACCAAGGTAATACTTGAAAGACGAGTGTTGGCTTTCAACTCTGCTGGTAGTCTAGTTACCCAAGTGGAAACAATCATTCGTCCACGCACACACAAATATCTCTCTAAGTGGAATCCATGTTCCAGCCACATACCGAACGACCTTTTTGTTTCTAACCGACCACGTACTCACGATCGCTTGCCATCTCTGTTCAAATTCCCTGATTGTAGAACTTTCAACCAAGGGGTTCCATCTGCCCTGTCTGAATATTTGGCCTTGTTGATTTTTTTTCCCGCCACACAACTTGTCCACCATGTTCTCAACGTCGTTGGCAATATGGCAGATACATAACAAATGCCGTACATCTACATTAAACAAAATATTGAACGTAATTAAGACATATTCAATAGATAGAACGACATTAATTAATCAACAAAACCTTTTTACCTGGGAAGACGTCACGAATAGCTGCAGATAAACCTTCATCTCGATCCGTTACAATGACGCTAGGAGTCTAAGCAGTGCTGAAAATATCTCTCAATCCCTGCAACACCCACGAATACGACACAGCCGCCTCATCTCGCATCAAACAAAATGCAACCAAGAAGTTGTGATTGGTTGGCGTCATTCCGATCACTTCACATAGTGGCCACTTTTGTTTGTTCGTTTTGTACGTTGTATCTATCAGCACAACATACGGCCACGTACGTATCATTTGGATAGAGGTAGTATTTGCAATTAATAGTCTGCTCAATTGCCCTTCGCTATCCAAGTCTGTCCAGACCACGTAATTAATTTCTGTGGCCATATGAAGACAATGTGGAAGGGGAGTCCTACCCTCCATCTCTTCTCTCTTTATTGATTGTCTAATATTATATATCTGATTCATACTAGCATAAAAACTAAGAAAATTATCTCTAATAGAATTCATAATAAAGGCCGGTTGCATTCCGGTTGCACTAAGCTATCATATGTGCTCCCGAATATCTACATTGATCCTATTCGCCCTTACATGACCGTCTCTGTACACTAAGAACGGGTGGTTATGTTTTCCTTTTTCACCAGGACACACCCTTACCGTCCAAGGTCTTTCTTCTGGTTTACGACTACTTCCTACAATCAAAAATTTACATCCGGAACTTCTACTTTTAGAACCAGGTCGGGCAATATTATCTAGATTATGTTCATCACCCCTAATATTACCATAGCGGTGACATCTTAAATAGACACTAATTCTAGAACGTCCTTCTTTCTTTTTATAAGAAGCACGTGTAAATTGAAAACCAATTGTTATTGCTATCGCATCGGCCCAACTATGTAACTCATCTACGGAAATATTCCCTATCCGTAACAAAGCTACCGGAGTAATCTACGTTGTCTCCAAAGTTTTCAAAGTCCAGCAAATTAGAAATAAAAATAATATAAATTAATTGCATTAATGACAAAAATTTAAATAATAATTATAACAAAATTAATAAAAATACTAATACTAAAAAAATAATTAATAATAATAATAATAATAATAATAATAATAATAATAATAATAATAATAATAATAATGACAACAATAATAATAATAATAATAATAATAAGAATAATAATAAAAAAATTACGAAAAGTATAATTAATAATGACGACGACGACAACAACAACAACAATATTAATAATAATAATAATAATAATAATAATAATAATAATAATAATAATAATAATAATAATAAATTACTTAAATAAATAAATAAATAAATTTTTTAAAAAATATGAAATCGCACAAAACTAGGCGACTGAAACTAGGCGACTGGACCATGGTTCAGTCGCCCAGTTTTGTGCGACTGAACCATGGTTCAGTCGCCTAGTTTTGTGCGATTTAATTTTTTTTTTTAAAATTCCAACGATTCAAATCGAAAAATTAACGTACCGCATCCGATTCATAGTCGCTTTCGTTAGCCATAGTTAACCGATTACAAGTAACAACTTGTTTAAAAGTTTTTAGAGAGATACTACCGTGTTTGAATTCGTACTTCATACGCGTCTGAGAATTCGATATATATAGACAAATCTTCCGGATTAAAGTGTTAATAGTGTTATTAAGTGTGATTTACATTTATTAATTAAGTTTTAAGTCCAGTGGCAATTTTATAATTTTTTAAACTTCAGGGGCAAATACATAATTTCGAAGGATGGTGATAAAATGAAAAGGGGTGGCGAAATTTAGTAACTCCCATGAATTCTCAAGTTGATTCATTAGCCCCGCTAGCAAGTTCAGTCAAATCATCAGAAATTCGAAACATCATATGGGAGGTATTACCTTCCCCAAGTATCAATTGTTCGATTGCGACAATTGATTTATCTAAATCATAGATGGAGTTATACGTCATATTCTTACAAGATTACGAAAAGATGAAAGTCAAGTCCCATTGTTTCTTAAATCTTAGATGGAGTTATACGTCATGTTCTTACAGAAACTGTAGCAGTAACTATTTTTTTTCAATTCAAACTTTATGGTATTTTTTATGTAGTTAGGTATTAATTTTGTTTTTATTTTTTCATTGTAGGTTACATAGCTTCATTATAGAGCATAATATTAATACCAAGGTAATTTCTATTCATGTATCAAGTTTTGTTTTTGATATTTCATATATGAAGTTAATGTTTTTGATAATTCATCAAAGCTTTTTCTAAGTCGACATATATAGTCGTCTTTTCTCTATTCAGATCTACATGATTCAGGACTATTCTTGTTGTTCATGTTCCACTTAACTCGTGTGATTTATTACTTGCAAATATCGATCAAGAACCCCGATTAGATTCTTGAGAGCTGTCTTAGTTTCTATTTCGACTTCTGAAGGTTGTCAAAATCATACCCCATTTTAGCTACAACCAGTTTAAACTTATAAACTTAAATCATAGCCCCACTGAACTTATTTCACCAGGAAGAGCAATAAGCAAGTTTCACATATTTTTTAAAAAATTATAATAATTTCCCAACACATAGTGTACATTAATATTTTTGGAAAAACAAAGTGTATTAATATATAAAATTAATAAAAATCATTTTTCTGAAAAATTATAATAATCGTGTAGAATACTAAATAAGAAAGTGATGAATGGACCAAACTAAAAATTGAGATTTATAAAATGCAACGTTTGTGTAACAATTAACATAAACCATCTAAACGTATTAAATGCATGAAATTAGGTTGGCAGACACTTTAATCACCTACTCTTATAAGGACCGATTCATTAATACATTTTGACACACCGTAGGATATTATTTGTCACTAGAAAAAGTATACGTGTATACATATTTTGCAAATTGCAATATACTTTGGAAAGACTCCCAAGTCTCAAAATTTGCAAATTTGCGTAGTTTTGGGTGAGTGGAGTATCTTGGGTTTTTTTTGATATTTAGAGTATTTCTTTTATTTTAAATATGTGTTCACCACTATAATAAGGATTAGTTATTTTTCTTTATGTGCTTTTATTTATATATATATATATATATATATATATATATATATATATATATATATATATATATATATATATAATTCAATAATAGATATAAACTAATGATAACAATGTGACTGTGATAAAGTTTTAAAGTGAATACATTAAAATCTTACAATTGCTTAAATATTACCGATTTATATGGGAATTAAACAAATAGTTTTAGTGAGATTTATTTTATGAAAGATACTTCTACTACTATCTAATAAAAAAGCAATTTTAAATTAGGTTTACAAGTGAATTTTCTTTTTATTAATTCTTTAATCACAAAAATAAATAATTAAAAAACTGAAAAGGAGCTTAATTTAATTTTTAGTAGCTTTAGGAGAGATCTGAGTTCAAGAAGACATCGTTAATTCTTACATTTTATAAGTTTAAATATTGTACATCTACCACTCATGAAATACTTGATCAAAAAAAAATAAAATGATATGCACCAATTAATTTGAAAGATTCTAACATTTATTAAGTTAATGAGTGATTAATTTTTTAATTTTCTTAAAAAGAATTACAATAAATAGAAAACTAAATTAAGTAAATATATTTATTACAATAAAATTATTTGATTATTATCTTATCTTATTTAAATACCTTTTTTTGGCAAATATCTTATTTAAATACTTGTAGTAGTTTTTATTATCTTTTTAAAAGCAAATCTATATTATTTTGAATTAGCTCCATTTGAACATAGCTAATTAGTTGTTGATTTTGCCTTTTTTTTTATTTTAATTGGTAGAAATGACAGAGTGTAAAACTAATTTGTCAAGTAATCAAAATTTAGCAAATCTTAATAATCCATGTGGTAGAACTCCCAAAGAGTGCTACTTGGAATTTTCCAATTTTTTTAATATATAGTATGATTTTTTTTTAATTGGTAGGGAATGACAGAATGCAAAAATGATTTGCCAAATAATCAAAATTTAGCAAATCTTAATAATCCATATGGGTACTCCTAAGGAGTGGCACTTGAAATGTTTCGATTTTTTAATAGATTATTCTGATGATTATTTAAGATATTAAACGTCTCCAATGTGCTTGAAGATCAATCTTTATTTTAATTGGTAGAAAACGACATAGTGTAAAAGTTATTTGTCAACTAATTAAAATTTAGCAAATCTTAATAATCCATGTGGGTACTTCTATGGAATGTCACTTGAAATTAGGTACTTCCAAGAAATGTCACTTGAAATTTTCAAAATCTTCTTAATAATAGTATGATAAATTTGTTAGGATCTTAAACCTCTCAAATGTGTTAGGATCATTATGGTTGTTGGAGAAAAATTGGATATAATAAACCGAATATGGGAACTTAATCTTTGGCCAAAAAACTTCTTTAAAGATGCCATAATGGAACAGATATTAAGCAAAATATACAACAATATCTCACAAGCTTGCCTAAATTAAACCATACAAAATGTAGTAAATCCATTAGAGTAACATGAATTAAGTTTAACAATTTGCTACAATAGTCCCACAATGTGGACATTTAGAGTTTTAACTTCATTATCTTATGTCTTATTGAGATTTAGAGCATGTAGGACAATATTCAATGAGCTTACGCAATAAACTAAGCAAGAAAGTAACAACGCAATGAAATCACCTTGCTCGACCCATATGCTCGTTCGAGCAATAGGGTGCTCATTTGAGAACTTTTATGCTCGTTTGAGCGCTCTTGTTGGGTGCTAGCAATTTGTTCAAAAACATTATGTTTGATGGTCTGGGCATTTGGTTGCTCGAGCACCTTATGTTCTCGTTCGAGCAATTTGAGATTTTTGCGTCAGAAACTTTCTAGAAAGTGATTTGGCATGTGCTCGTTCGAACACCTCAAAACAGTGCGACTGTTTGTAAACTAAAATTTCGTTTCATGGATCATTGTGTTGTTATGAACGAATGTTTTACATCATTATTAATTGATAATCATCAGTTATAATTAGTATTGAATTTATATGAAGCCATGCCACATTATACTATAAATAAGAGTAGGTGCATGGAGGTTACACTATCATCTTCATCAATTTCAGATTTCACTCTTTCTTTCTCCTATTCTCTTGAAACATAAAGGAGAGTTATAAACTCTTTTATAGTTTTCTGATTTTAGTTTCTTCATAAACACATAATCATTTAGTTCAATCGATTCGTACTTATTGGTTGAAGAGATTGATTGCATCTCATTGTGAATTTGTATTGTCATAATCCAAGTACCGTGTGGGGGAAACATCACAATAGGAAAGCTTATAGTCACTTTCAATCTATATCAAGATTTTCGAGTGACGTTTACCGTTGCAAACTAATCTTCTCTACGGTGTTTTCCAATTGGTGTTTCATTCAAGCAAGGAGTCTATTGCCATACACAAAAGTGATACTACAAATATCAACTTATATTTGTAATTTTAATATCTTGCATTATTATTTGTAATATGTATCCCCCTATATTGTCAAGTGGTTCATTTTTTAAGAATATTTATGTGTTTGGAGTATTTTGGACAGTAAGTTGTATTATTTTAAGAATGTATTTTAAATTTTTTTTACATTGGTCATGCCCCTTTGTCCGTGAATCCCGCCTACTAAGAAAGAGAGTGGGTAGCGAAAAATTTTTATAAGCATGCTCAGTCTGCAGCCCGCCCAAACCCACTCCTAAACACTTCTAATAGAAAAAAAAAAGCAAGTGTTTGTGGGTTGTAATTAGCATCTTAGAGCTTATTTAGTTTACACCAACTAGCATAGAAATTTAAACTTAGAAAAGACCAAACTTGATTGTTAGATTGTATTTGGTTAGCAATTAACTTAGAAATTTAAATTTTCAATAAAAGTTAATTTCTACAACTTGTTGTAATTTCATCACAATGGTACTTGTGTTAATTTAAAATACCTATGTTTAACCAAACTACATTGTTTAATTCATAATATCGAATTGCAAGGGAATTGAATTTATTGCATTATAAACTTCAACCGATATTTAATGTCAATGGGAACCAAAAGAGTCTAGGCTAGGCTATGTGATAGAAGTATATGTTTTTGCCATAATTGTGAGAAATATGTGGAGGTAGAAGAAGAAAGCTACTAATCATGGACTCAAAACTCAAAAAGGAACACTTATACAAACATTTGAAATGATTAAGATAAATTATCAACAAAATGAACCAAATAAAATAAGTTTTAACTTATTTTCAAAAGTAAGCATGAAATTCCCAAACCTGTGATTCGGGGCTGTTCACAGTTAGTAAAAAAACACAATAGCTGTTCACAGTTATTAACTGCGAACAACTTTGACTTTTTTTTAACCTGTTCGCAGTTTTACCTGTTCACAGTGGAAGCTGCTGTTCGTATTTGTGGAGCTAGCTGTTCGCAGTTACTGCGAACAGGTCAAAAAAAAAGTCAAAGCTGTTCGTAGTTAATAACTGCGAACAACTATTGTGTTTTTTTTACCTATTCGCAGTAACTGCGAACAGCCCCAAACCACAAGTTTGAGAATTTCACGCTTACTTTTGAAAATAAGTTGAAACTTATCTTATTTCATTTATTTTATTGATAATTTGTCTTAATCATTTCAAATTTTTACACTTTACAATAGTAATACTTGGACTTGGACAGCAAAACTCTCTTTCATCTTTGACAATTGCGTTACAAAACAAGCAAAGTGACTAGACAAACAACGTACGAAAATTTCAACAATGTAAAGACATAAGCCAAACAATTACAAAATAAATAATTTAATTTGTAGTTTATACACAGAGATAGGTAGTCATGGGTGTGCCTTTCCTTGCCTATCCTAAGGGCACAATTTCAGCCGTCTTTATTACAAATAAATTAACAATCATGACCGAAAAAAAGATGTTCTACATGGTAGGTACGAACTTTTGTAAAAGGTTGATGATAAATTTTTTAAAAATTCCACAAAATAGCATTGTATTGTTGAAATTAAATGATAAGTACTCTTTCATTTGTGAATAAGATTAAGTTTAAAAAATGAAGTACAAGTTTAAGTTATGGCCTAATTATACAAATTAAGTGGATCTAATAGAATATAAAAAGTGATATGCTGAGATTGCCTCTTATTCATCAGAAAGGAGATTTGATGAGGTAGTTTAAGTAAATAACAGTCATTTATATTATTGGTAAATTATTTTTATATGAAAGAACTTTATAGAGTGGGGCTTTTAGGAATTTAGTTTTTTTTTTGTTTACTTTATTATTTATTTTGTTTTTTTATGATTATTTACAAATCACAGTAATTAATTAGGAATTTATGAATTTTGACGGGCAATTAAAATATGATGAGTGCAGACGTAAAGTGCTAAAATTTCTCTAATTGTAATCACTTTCTAGCATTAAGTGTATATTCAAATCTGTATGTTTAGTGCAATGATATTGAGGAATGAGCATGGTTAGTTCAAACACAATCACACTGACACTATCTGCATTGTAGAACAAGCATTGAATACGAATTGTATAACCAGCAATGTCATGTTGTCAATTGTTATACTTGTATGACAATAATATCTTTCATGCATGAGTAAGACCTGATCAAGGATAGGATAGTTGGATTCACTTTATTCATATTTTAGATTATTAATACTCTGTCAACTACCTTTGGTGTTATTGTTCTTTGTCTTTTACAGTTTATTCCTTTACTCGTTTTTTACCTAGTTATTTTTATTTATATGTTTTATTTATTTATTTTAGTTTTATATTTTAGGGCCAAGTTTGTTAGGTTAGATGTGAGTTGCAGATTCAGCTTCACTCGGTCTTTTCGTTGCAGGAACCTTTTTTTCTGAAAATTTTATAAGGATTTTTATCAAGCCGAGTGACTCTTTGGTCGCATCCTCTTTTATGGATATGAGTTGCTGACTCTCTTCCTTCCCTGACCATGATCATAGTTTCCTATGAATGAGATACACTATGTATGATATGATGATAACACATTATACCTTGAGTAGAGATGAGATAACAAAAAAAATAAAGTAATATATTCTTTAAAGAGATCAATAGTAAAACTTATACAAAAAAGTGCATTTTTTTCAAACGAGTTTATTTACTAATAATATCACTATTAAGTGTGCTTAGTGGGGAATAGATGTGAGGTGGTTTTAAGATAGATTACCTCAGACAGTTCCTCATTTGCACACAACTGATAACAAAGTTTACATTGTATAATTTTTGTGGACAATCTACAACCTCCGCAATAATTGACGAAATAGTTGTTACAAGCATGACTCAGAGACTACATTAGTATGTACGTTAACTGTTTGAAGATCAACCTGTGTCAAGGCAATGGCTGGCCCATCAACATTTTGTGTATAAAACAAGTGAAGAATAATTGTTCCATTTAATTTGTTATATTTATAATTTTAATTCCTTATTATTTTATCACATTTTTATAATTGTTTAATAAAATTATAGAAATTGGCCTCTTTCTTACTCTCATAAAATTACTGATCGCATACTGAAAACAACTATAGTTAGGCTGATTGGGCTTGGTCTCAATATGAGACGATCACTCCCAAGATCTATTGATGAAATATTAATAAACCAAACCAAAAATCATTAGGACAAAGGAGAAATAAGCAACAAAATTTATCATAACTTTGTTCGATCTTACTTATAGCAAAGAAAAAACGACAATGTCATAACATTTGCAGGTACAAAAAATTTAAAACAATGCTTGTTTGATGTTGATAATAGCAAACATAGTATTTTTTATCCCTTCAAACGTTATGACATTGTTTCCTTTTATTTTCTATTACTAACAAATAATAGAGATTTTTTTCTCTTTGCGGGACTATTCCGACTCAACTAACTAAGCTTAATCAGTAAGAACTCTTGTATATTTTGAGCCATGTAGTCATCGCAATCACGTACATCAACCTACGTTAAGGCGGCGACACGACACTATGCATCTACGCAGAAACAGTAGCGGGCTGCTTAGTCTCCTCCTCTTGTAGACTCGCCTAATAATTCACCAATACCTTCCATCCTCCGGGACACATAAACCAGTCAGGAGGGTTCTCTCCTGTTCTTGCAAAAGTTCGCATCTGAAAATATCAACCAAGTTTATGCACCAATATCAAAAGGAAAGATGGAAATTTCACAAGCCTTGCATATCATTAGAAGAATAAACTGAATCAGAGAAAAAATGAACGGAATGCTCTGAAAGATATCCTCTTGTAAGTTGATAACGATATCTCCTCTAGTTAAAGCCTAAAAGGTGCTTAACTTACGAATGAAGATTCTATTAGACAAACACAAACTCGAGTCGCTAGCCTAGAATCTAAGCATTAGAAGTCTTCTATCCATCAAGTATAATTTTTCCTACGTTTATCCATTTCAATTTTGTTTGTCCAAGAGAAAATTTCTCCACTAAAGCAAAAGAAATCCTAGCATCTTAAGCAAATGAGTAAACTCCAAGTTTTCGCGTCTAAAGTTCCATTCGAATTAGCAAGACATGGCATAAGCATTAGATACATAGCAACAGATAAGTTATTTCCCACTGTACTCTAAGAAACAAAATCTCTCATCCGGAATCAAGTATTAACCTTACACATATAAGTTGAGTGTATTACTCTAGACCCCGACCTGTGCGGGATATTGAGTTGATGACTATGACTGACTATATAAGTTGAGTGTATTACCTTGGTTCCAGAAATGAAGAGGAAATCTTTCACACGAGAAGGTTCAAAGAAAGACAATTTCTTTGCTACGGTATCATATGCTGCCACCTGGAAGATAATGATCATGAGTTTGCGCTATCTTAGAACCTACTTTGTCTTGCGCTTCCACAATCTCGAATTCAGATAGATGAAGAGAAAACACAAAAAAGGGTATTTCCAAAACAAAAGACGACATCACATCCTAAACAAATTTCATTTAGCCCACAAACAACAAATGGCTACTCGGTAGTTCTACGTTCACATGTGTTAATCAACAAAGAATGCATCAACATTAAAGCATTCTTTAATAGAAATCAAGTAAACTAAGACGTGCCATCGGGAGAATCAACTCTTGTCTTTGTTGGAACAAGTACCACTTTCCCCAAGTAAGGTTTTGGATTCAATTCTCACATTATCCTCTCCTTCCTAAACCTACCTTGTACTAAAAAAAAAGATCTACAATCAAAAGTACAACTTCATGGCATAAACTACAAAGTAGTAGGAGGAATTCACGAGAATGTAAACTGAATTTATATAACCAAAGAAGGAATGTAAAGCATAATCAATACCCCCGTATACTAAAAAGGGACCATTGTTACCAGGATCAAGGTACGATCCGGGTCAGAATGGGATCGAGAGCGCAATTTACCATTGTTCAAGTTTTGAGGTGGAAACGAAAAAATTTCAGTAAATTACTAATATAATTTCATATATAACTTCTAACAAAAGAAATATGGTCAAATGTAACACAAAATTTCAATAGCACAAGGAACATCCATTTTCTTCATTAATAAAATCTTAGACTCTAGTTATAAAAAACCATATCTAATCAATAAAAAGAACAAATCCAGAATTCGAATTGACAAAATCAATTACAAAGACCTCAACACCAAAATGTCAAAAAACATAAACTACAAACATCATGAACTAATCATCTTCACATCCGGCATATCAATGCTAAAACTCTCTCCAAATCTTCTGGATCAACTTCCCACATCTTGAGTAGACCTTGTTTATAAGTTTCGGTGAAGGAAGATTAGAGTCTGATATTGAAATGAATGTACACCAACTTATCAGTTGTTTCGCATTTCAGTTTGTTTCTTTTCACATTATGAATATGACTATAAGTGCTCCAAATGTTTTCAGCAGAACTACTTATAGAATGAAAACGAACCTTCTTTGCTGGTTCAACTAACTTTGATGTTTGTGATCTATAACTAGATTACCATTATAAAGCATCCACTGTGAAAGCATCAAAGCATCAAATTGAGCAGTTTGGCATTGCATACAAGCCTTATTTCATGTGAAATTCAGTAAATTGATCCGTATAAATTTTGCTTCTCTTTGGGTACTAGCAATCCTCTCTAAAGCATACATTACCCCCTTCATGACATCTAAGTCACAATTAGAAGTTATCTAGTGGTTCCTCCCGGAGTTGGAATCTCAATATATCGAGGATTATAAAACCTAGGGTTCAAAACAAATCATAAACAAAGTAGGATAATCATCAGCATATTTATTCACTATGATGATGTCTTTTAGTTCTCCTTGCGTATTATCCATCCTCTTATAAATCTCACCCATAATTGGCAAAATTGGGCCAGCCATAATTGGCCCAGCCTGCAGCCCCTTTTCCCACTACATCTTGGGCTCCTCCTAATTCTTCAACTCATGGGTATTCTGATGGTCTTCTTGGTCCACGACCGGCACAAAATTATCACACCGGGACTAATGTGTCTATGAATTATATTCCTACGGACATCGATCAAGCTATGAATAATATCTCTTTGTCTACTCCGGATGAACAATTTTATATGGATACCGGTGCTACATTCCACATAACTCGCTCTCGAGGTACTTTACTTCCCTATTTTCCTTTAAAGCATCAATTCAATAATGCTATTGTTGTCGGTAATGGTAATTTAATTTCAGTTCATAGTCACGGGCATATTTCTTTTCCTTCCTCCCAAAAATCCCTTACCCTTAAAAATATTTTACATGCTCCTAAACTCATTAAAAACCTTATTTCTGTTCGTAAATTCACTCATGTTCTATATCGCAAATCTCCTACATATACTCATTTACGGGTTTTTGGGTGTTTATATTTTCCTCTTTTTCCATCTACTACTATCCACAAACTTCAACCACGCTCCGCTCCATGTGTATTTTTAGGATATCCCTCTTCTCATAGGGGTTACAAGTGCTATGATCTCTCATCCCGCAAAATCATTATATCTCGCCATGTTCCTTTTGATGAGGCCACATTCCCTTTTTCTCAATCTCCTTCCCCGTCTCCCCAAAATTACCAATTCTTAGATGATACTATTAATCTTCGTTTGCTTGTCACAACCCAAACAACCCAGCAATCATCTACTGGGCCTGCTTCTCCATCCAGCCCATCATTCCAATCCCTTACCCAGCACCAGCAGCTCCCTACTGGGCCTGCTACCAGCCCGTCAAACTCGTCCTCCCCTATCCAGCACCCACCACCTACTGGGCCTGCTCCCAGTCCATCAGACTCCTCTCCATGGTTATAATCCACTTCTGGGCCTGCTTCCATTTCCGGCCCAACAGCTCTGCCAACCCCCTCTTTTACCTCTACTGGGCCTGCCTCACGCAGCCCAGTACCTTGCCAACCCAATTTTTCCACCCTTTCTTCTACCACATCTTTATCCTCACCACCTGGTATGGTTACGCGTAGTAAACATGGTATTTTCAAACCCAATCCTAAATACTATTCCCAAGCCTTATTCGTTTCCTTTTCTCCCTTACCCAAATCTCCCCTTCATGCCCTTCGTGACCCGAACTGGAAGTTAGCCATGCAAGAGGAATTTGATGCCTTAATCGAAAATCACACTTGGGATCTGGTACCTCGTCCTCCTAATGCTAATATCATTCGGTCCTTGTGGGTGTTTCGTGTCAAGACCAAGTTCGATGGTTCTTTTGAGCGCTATAAAGCGCGTCTTGTTGGTGATGGTAAATCTCAAAGGGAAGGCATTGATTGTGATGAGACTTTTAGTACAGTTGTAAAACCTGCTTCTATTCGCATTGTTTTAAGTATTGCTCTTTCCAGGTCTTGGTCTATTCATCAGCTAGATGTTAAGAATGCTTTTCTACATGGTCATTTGACTGAGACTGTTTACATGCATCAGCCTCTGGGTTTTTGTGATCCTACTCGTCTTGATCATGTTTGTCTTCTTCGTAAGTCTCTTTATGGTCTCAAACAGGCTCCTCGTGCTTGGTACCACCGGTTTGCCACTTTTGCAACTACTATTGAATTTTCTAACAGCATTTCTGATAATTCCCTGTTTGTTTATTGTCATGGCTCTGATATTGCTTATCTGCTGTTATATGTGGACGATATTATTCTTACAGCTTCTTCTGATTCACTACGTGAGTCCCTTATGTCCAAACTTAGCTCTGAGTTTGCCATGAAGGATTTGGGTCCTCTTAATTATTTCTTGGGTATTGCTATTAATCGCACTTCTACGGGCCTCTTTCTCTCTCAACAACGGTATGCCTCAGAAATTCTTGAAAAAGCTGGCATGTCTCAATGTAATCATGTTGCTACCTCCGGCAAACTTGGTGCTAATGCTGGTTCTTCTTGTAACGATCCTACCTTGTATCGTAGCTTAGCTGGAGCTTTGCAGTATCTTACTTTCACCCGCCCCGATATTTCATATGTCGTTCAGCAAGTTCGCCTTTATATGCATGATCCTCGCATTGAACATATGGCTGCTATTCATCGTATTCTTCGCTATGTCAAGGGCACTCTTCACTATGGTCTGCAGTTATATCGTTCTAATATTTCGACTGTTTTGTCCTATACCGATGCTGATTGGGGTGGCTGTCCCGACACTCGCCGCTCCACTTCTGGTTACTGTGTTTTTCTGGGTGATAATTTAATTTCCTGGTCAGCTAAACGCCAACCTACTGTTTCCAAGTCTAGTGCTGAAGCTGAATATCGTGGAGTTGCTAATGTTGTTTCTGAAACTTGCTGGATTCGCAATTTACTTCTTGAGCTGCACTGTCCTATTACCACAGCTACTCTTGTCTATTGCGACAATATTAGTGCCGTTTATTTAGCTGGTAATCCCGTCCATCATCAGCGCACTAAGCATATTGAGATCGACATTCACTTTGTTCGTGAAAAAGTCAAACGTGGTGATGTTCAGGTACTTCATGTTCCATCTCGTTATCAGATTGCTGACATTTGAAGAAATCATATCATAAATCATAAAAACACCAAGTTAGGTTAAGCATTAAATTATTTAATCGTGTGGCAATTTATCTTCCTTAATAAATAAAAAGGATATTTCACAGTAAGTATTTATAAGATTTTATTAGTCTAATTCTATATGCCTAAATAAGAATATAAATTTCATAAACAAATGAATATGTTTTTTGTATGATAATATGAATAGTTATTTAAATTCTTACTCTTTATAGTTTATGCAATTAATTGATAATATAGCAAAAATAATTAAACAATATTTCATAATCACACAATGATGCATAATCATAAAATAAACACCTAAGAAAGGGTTAAGACGATGAATAATTATATCCAAAACAAAAACTACAAATTTTTGGGTATGTTTTGATTAATTATAAATGATATAATACACCCTCTTTTTAATTCATAACCAGTTACTGTAGGTATCTACTACCCGTTACACTTACTTCGTCTTCCCCCTTATACTTCTTCTTTGGTCTTACCCTACTCCTCTTTGGTGGTAGGTGTCTATAATAGCCGGTTAAAATGTGAAAAGGGGTGATGTCAGCAAATAATATACAAAGGTTGAATTATTTAGAAATAGTCAATAGTAAGGATTATTCACAGCAGATGGACAATAGGTGGGATTATTCTGACTAATTTTTTTAATTTTTAATGAGAGTGTGACACGTATCCCAAATTGTTTTTTCATTAGTATATTTTACTGATTAAAATGTTTGATAGATTTTCCATCAATATATTATATTTTAATTTAATTTGTAGATTTTTATCATGTATGATTAACAATTAAAAAATTTTAGGAAAATTTGCTCAAAATAATTCCAACTATCTCTTATTGGCTAAAAATAATCTCAACTGTCACTTATTTTTTTAATAATTCCAACTATCACCATAATTTGTTCATATCATACCCCTCCCCTTAAAACCGATTACAACCGGTAATACTGAATTTAATTTTTTTTTTGTTTTTTTGTATTATTTTAGTCTTTAATTCAGACTTCCCCTTCAATTTAATACTCAACTACTTCCCCATTAATACCCTTCAATTCAATACTTAACTACTTCCCCATTAATTTCCTCCATAATTCATACCTAATTCCTTCCCAAATCTTTCGGTGCAAAGAAGATCATTTAAAGCACCAAAAAACAATTGCGTTGCTGAATTGAGGTTCTTGAATGGTATGTTCGTTTTCGCCTTCTTAATTTGTTTGCGATTAGGTCAAATTTTTGTTAAATCTGTTGGTCTTGAATCGTTTTTGGGGGAAGATTTGGAGGAATTTGGAAGATTTTCAGGTTTTAAGGTTTTAACAATTTTTAATTTTCATTTTACTTTTTTGGGGGTTTTAGGGTTTATCAATGGAGGAAAGAATAATGGAGAAGAAGAAGGATTTAAATAGATGGAAGGGGTGGGTTTTAACGGTAAAATTGTAACCTGTTGTAGCCGGTAATAAAGAAGATGGATAAGTTATGAACAAACTTTAGTTATAGTTGAGATTATTAAAAAATAAGTAATAGTTAGAGATTATTTTTGGCCAATGAGTGATAGTTGGGATTATTTTGAGCAAATTTTCCAAAATTTTATATGAATCATAAATATGTAAATTGAATATAACATACTATAATATAATTTTTGAGCTTAAGACTTAAGATTGTGTATATGAAAATAGAAAATAAATATTTTATTTTTGTCTTTTTTGGTTGGATGACTTGGATGGATCATTCCAATTTTGATAATGATTTCAAGTTTTAATTTTCTTTATGATTTGGGATAAAAAAATATTATGGGTTTACATAAAGAAATATAAAGTATCAATAGATCACATATTTATAGTCAATCAATAAATATTACTTGTTTTAATGTGTTAATTATTTCCTTAAATATAAAGTCAGTATAAAAAATTGCATTGTCAATGATAGAAAATAGGTGGAAAATTTTTTTAATGAGATTGTAACACGTTTTTGAAGTCGTTTCTTCATTAGTATATTTTATTAATGATTGATTATTGATTATTGATTGATAATACTAGCTAGTAGTATATACTAGTAGTACTAACGGACCGTAAGTAGGAGTGTAAGTAATTTGGTGAAAAACCAAACACTGAACCAAACCAAATCAAATAAATAATTTGGATTGACTATATTTTAAATTTGGTTTGGTTTGAACTGATTTTTAATTATAATTCGATGTTCGGTTTGGACTCGATCTAGGATCCAACAAAACCGAAAAATCGAAAAAACCGAAATGTTAAAGGCATGTTATATCTTTCATTTAATTTGTCTGAATTTTTGACTTATTTTTAGATTTTTGTTAAAAGTTTTTTACTTGTTCAAATTAAAAACCCTAAAATTATTAATATTTATTTAGGAACTTCAGAAAGAATAAGTTTGAAGCAATACATGCAAATTTGATTTTCGGTGCAAAATATACAAATCGGTGCAATTCGGTCTATTTGGTTCAATTTGGATTGGTATTTTAAAATTCGGTTTCGGTTCAATTTGGATTATAAATATTATGATTTGTATTTGGACTGAAAATATCAAAACCGAATTTTATTTGCACTACTACAAATCATCACTTGTGCCACAGTTGCAATCGTGTCATAAGTAAGATTTTCCCGTGGTTATGCTACTTAGCTATAGGAATTCAAGCTAGTGACTACTGTGGCACAAGTGATAGTGGCTAGATTGTTGTCACAGGAAAATCAGGGTTGTGGCATTTTTTTTCTTGCCACGGGAGATTCCGTGGATTCTTCTGCCACAGGCATAACCCGTGGCTAATCATATTTTTCTGCCACAAATGCATTTACCCATGGTTAATCATACTCTTCCGCCACATGCATTTACCCGTGGCTAATCATATTCTTCTGCCACATGTATTTACCCGTGGCTAATCATAATCTTCCGCCACATAAATTAACCTGTGGCTAATCATATTCTTTTGCTACATAAAATATCCCGTAACAAGTTATATTTGTCTACCCCATGCACAACACGAGACTACAAATCATTCATACAATTAAACTCATAGATAAGTAAGTATACTATTTGCAGGAAAATTCAACTAATAGTGAGGTTTGTAATACTTCCTTGTCAAAAGTAAACATAAATATACATAAAGTTTTAAGTAAAAACCTATTCAATAATTAAACACAACATTTTAAAACTACTATAAATGCATAGTCTTCCATGTAAAATATGAGTATATTTGTCTCAACACTACTACATTGATATAACATCTTCGGCTTTTAGAATCCTGAGTTCATTTACCTACAAAAAAAAACATATTATGATTCGTATGTCCACATGCATAAAAACTAAAAAGAATAACAAAATTATTTCCTTTAAACTTCTAGAAGAAATCAAACATAAATGGAGAGCATCCAAGTAAAATTGGTGTAGCCGCCATCAATTAGACAAATATGATCAAGCTTAAACTTAACAAAAAAGATCCCTCTTCATTTTGACACCAAACATAAATAGTGGGTGGGGGATGCTAGGGGACAACTGCAATCACGAATGTCGAATCTAGGAGACCTCATAATTCAGAAGCATGGGTCTAAAGATAAGATAAAAACAAACTCCACACTCCATATATAAATACACATCTAACAAAGAAAGTCCACATTATACCTCTCGGATCACTCCATATATAAAAACAAACTGAACAGTTCAATGTTTATCTTCATCACAAATTAATTTCTTATGCATGAGAAAAAAGAATATGCAAATACTTACATTAATTCGATGAATTGTCACTTTCTGCCCAATTAGTCTTAGAGTTTATCCCACAGGCTTGTAAAATCAATTTTAAAGCCTAATTGTTTGAGGAAATTTTCTGATTAAACTCATTCCTAAGGATCTCAGCTTCCTTCTTTGCCTTTTCAACTTCTTTTATAGCCTCTTCTGCATTTTTGTTAGCTTCTTGAATTGCTTTTTCAACTGTGCTTTTTATTTCATTAATCTCTTGAGTAAGATCCAATCGAGAAGGCTTCACATGAAAATGCTTGGTCATACTTCTACCAGGCCCATGAGCACGTAAATATCCATGCTTGTCTTTACCAAGCACCACTTGAAAGATTCGTTCATGTGATTTTTCAATAACTCCTTGTTCTCTTTCCTCCTTTAAATTATTCACCAAATCCTTATTACAAATGTAAACAAGTTAAAAAATGTATCAAGGTACGTACAATGTAAGACTAGATGCCAAAGCAATTTTAACTTATAATTGCACGTGTGTTGTTAGCTAAGGGGTCACCATTTACTTGTTTTTTCGATTTTCTCTTACGAGACTCTGTTAGCACATCGAGCCGTGAGCATGTCCCTTTATTTTTCATCTATTCACAAAAGTAAAATCATATCATCAAAAAAAGACAATGATTTCTTAAATATGTATAATTAATTTACATACAATTTCTTGACGAGTACAAGCAAAACTTTTGGCTCCATTATAATGAGGCGTCTTCTAAGAAGATCTACTATTACTTGCTTTAGCACTCTTCTTCTAAAACATGTGAAAATAATTATAGTGAATAATTAATAATTATAAATAAGGTTTGATTATAATCTCAATTGAAAATTGATTATTCCCTAAATTTAGGATCACTCCAATAATCAGCTAAGTATTTCCAATCTCGTTTCAACATGTTAGGAGGCCTATTTTTCAGGCATTGTTCTTTTGTCGTCAATTTTGGATCGTCAAAGTATTTTCTCTTTATTTTGTGTCCACTATCTCTAAATAGTCACCTTACCTGCTTAATGACATGCTCCCTCCTTCACTCTGGATCATCAAATGAGCACTTCTCCTGATGATCATGAAATGTTATTTTTGATAATAAAAAAATAACATTTACACTATACATTGATTTCTTAGCAACATTTGCTGAAAAAGAAGAAAAATTCATTTCATAATTTGATTGGTTGTATATGTAAAAAGGGTGTTATCAATCATGATGCACAAGTAAAGTACGAATAGGTGTATCATCAATCTCTTCCACTTCCATACTTTTAGATGAATTTGGTTCTAAAATTTGTATTGCCTCCTCATTTTCAACAATTTCCTTTTCAAGCACGATATAATGATGCCTTGGCTGGGACTTCATGACAACAAGCCAATTTGGGTCAAATCCATATCATTAACATAAAAGACTTGTTGGACTTGTGACATGAGAACAAAAGGCTCATTTGTGCGCAATTGACATTGCTTATTAACACTAATAATTCCATGTTTGTCGATTTTTATACTTCTACCAATCTTCAGAGTATCTCACCAATCACAACGAAACAATATCAGTTGCTTTCCCTTCAAATATTGTAATTCAATTATGTCCAAAGTAATCTTGTTCTTTATCTCCACCAATGCCTTTCACCATGACTACACTGTTTTGATACATTCTGTTCTTTTGCAATTCTAGAGTATGAAATCTAAAGCCATTTGTAAGATAACCATGAAAATATCAAACACCTTTGCAATTGAACCTTCGGGTCGATTCTTGTTTCAAACAAAAAACTTATATTTGCGCATAAGCCTACAAAGTAATAGATATATATTCAAGATATGTTTAATAAAAAAAATCTATAATAATTTTTTTCGATTGGAATAAATACCTTTCGATTGGGTACATCCAGCGATATTGAACAGGGCCACTCAAAAAAAATCTATAATAATTAGTGGTACAAGTGATGATTTGTAGTTGTGTCGATTGATTTGAATTTGTATCGAATCCAAACTAAAAACCAAACTTTCACCCCTAACCGTAAGAATAGCTAGATCAGGGGTCGGAACTCGGACCTCTATCAACGTTACATGACTTCACCACTAACTATAAATCTTCAACCACATTAATTAACAAAAGTAAGTCATAACTAGAAAAATATCGATATAATATTCAATACTAAACAAAATTATTAAAAAAAATCAATTTAATCCATCCTAGATCGGGTCAAATTATATCAAATTTCGAATGTGTTGAGAAAAGAGGCGATATAATACACACACTTTCTCCCTTTGTGTTGTTAGATGAGCAAAAATTAACCAATCCAATCAAACAAACAATAATAATCCCACAATCAAGCACAATAAAGTAAAATTGCGAAAATAAAGCAAACACACGATATTTTACGTGGAAAACCCAATGCGGGAAAAAACCACGGGACCGTAAGTGGTACCACACTCTTCCACTAATCACCAATAAAATTAATGGGTACAACCAAAATCCTCTCTAGACAATGCTAGAGGTAATACAAACACCAAACAACCCTAAATCATCACTTAAAAGTGGTAAAATAACAATTAGGGTAAAATTAGGGCAAAAAATAAATTACCCACTTACAATGCACAAAACGACAATCCAACCGTTGAATATGTAGGTTGGGTAGACAGGAACACCATGTCAAAATTTGACGAAAAACGGAGCACGAATGGCTTTCGATCGGATCGCCGAAAAGTCACGCGCGATACCTTTTCTTCTCCTCTGAAAGTTTCTCCTGTTTCTGGTTTTCTTTGTGCGTGTGTTTATATTTTTAACCTTTTTTTATTATTATTATTAATAAATAATAATAATATTACTAGCTCATTATTATTAAGCCCATAATTAAATATATTAATTGGGCCTTCCTCCAAGTGGGAGGGAATAACCCAACAAATCTCCCCCTCACTCCAACTTGGGGGGTACGACAAGTCCCGCTTTCAAACGGCACACCTCTAACTTGTCTCTTGGAAGGATCTTCGTCAACCTATCCGATCCATTTTCATGAGTAATGATCTTCACAAGCTCAAATATTTTTTCTTCTATCTGATCTCGAATCCAATGATACCTCCTTCGTATATGTTTCGTTCGACCATGATAGGTAGCATTCTTAGCTAGGTGAATGGCACTCTGACAATCACAATGTAACAAATGATCATCTTGCTCCAAACCCAACTCCTCAAGGAAGTCCCTCATCCACACTAACTCTTTACCAGCTTCAACAGCTGCCACATACTCTGACTCAGTAGTCGATAGAGCAACACATTTTTACAATTTAGATTGCCAAGAAACAGCTCCCCCTGCAAACGTCATCATGTAACCAGAAGTATACTTACTAGAATCAATATCACCTGACATATCAGCATCTGTGTAACCATCCAACACAGGTTCGCCAGGACCAAAACATAAACTTACTCTAGAAGTACCTCTAAGATACCTTAGAATCCACTTAACTGCTGCCCAATGCTCCTTTCCAGGATTAGACATAAACCTGCTAACTACCCCAACAGCATGAGCTATATCAATCCTAGTACATACCATAGTATACATCAAACTACCTACAGCGGATGAATAAGGCACATTTTTCATCTTCTTCTTATCTTCATCTGTTGTAGGACATTGTTTGGAACTCAATTTCATATACACTGGCAGTGGAGAACACACAGGCTTAGCATTGTTCATATTGAACCTTTTCAGCACCTTTTCAATGTATTTCTCTTGTGATATCCACAATTTCTTATTTTTCCTATCACGAGAAATACGCATGCCTAAAATTTGTTTTGCAGGGCCAAGGTCCTTCATAGCAAAGGACTTGCTCAAACTAGCCTTTAAGTCAACAATCTTATTGGAATCACGACCAACAATCAACATATCATCAACATATAACAAGAGAATGAGAAAGTCATCTTCAGCAAAATTCTTCACAAACACGCAATGATCAGCATATGTCTTGTGGAAGTCATTATCAACCATGAATGACTCAAATTTCTTGTACTATTGCCGAGGCGCTTGCTTAAGACCATACAAACTCTTCTTTAAGCGACACACAAGTTTCTCCTTTCCCTTGACCTCGAAGCCTTCAGGTTGCTCCATGTTAATTTCCTCCTTTAGGTCACCATGGAGGAAAGCAGTCTTCACATCAAGTTGCTCAATCTCCAAATTCATGCTGGCAGCCAAACTAAGTACAACTCTGATTGAAGACATCTTCACCACTGGAGAGAAAATTTCATCAAAATCAATCCCCTTCTTCTGTTCATAGCCTCGCACAACAATCCTAGCCTTGAACCTAGGTGGTTGACCATCTTCTCCGTGCTTCAACTTAAACATCCATTTATTCTTGAGTGCTCGTTTCCCGTTAGGCAACTTTACTAGATCATAAGTGTGATTCTCATGCAAGGAATTCATCTCATCTTGCATGGCATTATACCACTCCTTACTTTTCTCATGTGACATAGCCTCCTGAAAGTCTTCTGGCTCTCCCCCATCAGTTGGTAACACAAACTTTGTAGTAGGATACCTCATAGAAGGACGTGGTCCTCTAGTAGATCTTCTCACATCATCAGGCTGTGGTTGCGGTTCAACAACTGGAGGCTCAACTTCAGGTTGATCATCATGACCATTATCACCAATATTGTCATCATCATCCTGAATATCTCCCCCTTCAACTCTAGGAGTCATATGCGGTAAGACTGGATCAAAATTGATTGGAGTATGAGAGGACGTTTGTTGCTTTGGCTTTTCAATATCTTCAATATTCTGATCTTCAAAGAACACAACATCTCTACTTCTGAGAACTTTCCTATCTACTGGATCTCATAACTTGTACCCAAGAGCATCTTCAGAGTACCCCAAAAATATACACTGCTTTGTCTTCTTGTCTAACTTGGATCTCTCATCTCTAGGAATGTGAACAAAAGCACGACATCCAAATACCCTCAAGTGCTTGTAGGAGACATCTTTACCAGTCCAAACTTTCTGAGGAACATCACCATCAAGAGGATTTGAAGGTGAAAGGTTAATCAAGTACACAACTGTAACCAATGCCTCTGCCCAGAAAGACTTGGACAACTTTGCATGAGAGAGCATACATCGGATTCTTTCTTCAATTGTTCTGTTCATCCTCTCTGCAACTCCGTTCAATTGAGGTGTCTTTGGAACTGTTTTCTCAAGCTTGATGCCTTGACCCTTGCAGTAGCTTTCAAATGGGCCTCTGTACTCACCACCATTATCAGCTCTCACGACCTTGAGCTTTCTACCAGTTTCTCACTCAACTCTAGCCTGAAACTCCTTGAAAGCAGAAAGTACCTGATCCTTGGTTTTCAACACAGTAAACCACACTTTTCGAGAATAATCATCAATAAAAGAAACAAAGTAAAGAGCACCACTATGGGATTTAGCATCCATAGAATATACATCAGTGTGGACAAGATCAAGAGGATACTTTCTCCTAGATGGGGGGCGAGAATGAAAAGCAACCCTATGTTGTTTACCAGCTAAACAATCAACACAGGATCTAAGAGACATACTTGAGACATCAGGGAGATATTGCTTCTTAGAGAGCATCTGCATACCTTTCTCACTCATATGGCCAAGTCTATTATGCCATAACTCACTAGAACATTCATCTGCAACATTTACCTCACCCACGCAAACCTTCGCTTGCATCATATAAAGAGAACCTTGCTTCTTACCTTGGGCTGCTATGAGATTCCCCTTGCAGAGCTTCCACTTACCATCATTGAAGTGGCTGAAGTAACCCTCTTCATCAAGTCTACCTATAGAAATGAGATTCAATCTGATATCAGGAACGTGTCTAACATTTCTCAAAATCAGCTTACAACCGGTGGAACTCTCCAAGTAAATAGTGCCTTTGCCGACAACCCTGGATGACCCATCATTCCCCGTTCTAACACTACCAAAATCACCACTAGTGTAGGACGAGAAATAGTCTTGATGCGAAGTAAGATGATACGAAGCACCCGAATCAATCACCCAATTGCAGTCATCACCAGCTACATTCAAACACTCTTTATCACCAATGAAGAGCAAATCATCATCACTGATTGCTAGAGCTGTAGTATTTTTCTCTTCAGACTTCGACTCAAATGAATCACTCTTTCTATCTTTTGACTTGTCTCTTTTCATCTTTCTGCAGAACCTCTTAATATGTCCCGGCTTGTCGCAGTAATGACAAATAATTCTACCCTTGGATTTAGACTTGTCTCTGGAATTGTCTCTACCTCGAGAAGGTCGATTTTTGCTTCTTCCCCTATTAGACTCTTGTGCAACATAATGAGCTTCAGAATAGTTGGAGGAACCCATCTCCTTTCTCCTAGTCTCTTCATTCAGCAGACTAGCTTTGACACTCTCCATTGTCAATTTACCATCAGGAGCAGAATTGCTAAATGATACAAATAGTGTGTCCCAACTCTCTGGCAATGAGGAAAGTAGTAATAGTGCCTGCAACTCATCATCTAAGGACATTTTCACTGCAGACAATTGATTAATCAAACCTTGAAAATCATTCAAATGTACTACAATGCTATTACCATCGTGAAATTCTAACTTTACCAATTTTCTCATCAATGACGCTTTACTTAAGGCGTTCTTCCTCTCATACATAGCCTCAAGTTTCATCCACAATTCATAAGCATTCGTGTCATTGGAAATATGTTGGAGCACACTAATATCAACAAATTGTCTAATGGTTCCTACTGCTTTTCGATTCAAAATTTTCCATTTACTTCCATCTTGACCAGTGGGCATAGACTCATTTAAGATTGGTTCATACAAATCTTTCACATAAAGAATATCTTCCATCTTAGTTTTCCACACGGCGTAATTGGCAGAGTCCAAATAAATCATACCGTGCATACTAGATTTATCATCCATCATAAACCAACACAAGAGTATCACCCAAGAAAATATAAACCAAGCTCTAATACCACTATGTTGAGAAAAGAGGCGATATAATACACACACTTTCTCCCTTTGTGTTGTTAGATGAGCAAAAATTAACCAATCCAATCAAACAAACAATAATAATCCCACAATCAAGCACAATAAAGTAAAATTGCGAAAATAAAGCACACACACGATATTTTACGTGGAAAACCCAATGTGGGAAAAAACCACGGGACCGTAAGTGGTACCACACTCTTCCACTAATCACCAATAAAATTAATGGGTACAACCAAAATCCTCTCTAGACAATACTAGAGGTAATACAAACACCAAACAACCCTAAATCATCACTTAAAAGTGGTAAAATAACAATTAGGGTAAAATTAGGGCAAAAAACAAATTACCCACTTACAATGCTCAAAACGACAATCCAACCGTTGAATATGTAGGTTGGGTAGACAGGAACACCATGTCAATATTTGACGAAAAACGGAGCACGAATGGCCTTCGATCGGATCGCCGAAAAGTCACGCGCGATACCGTTTCTTCTCCTCTGAAATTTTCTCCTGTTTCTGGTTTTCTTTGTGCGTGTGTTTATTTTTTTAACCTTTTTTTTTATTATTAATAAATAATATTATTATTACTAGCCCATTATTATTAAGTCCATAATTAAATATATTAATTGGGCCTTCCTCCAAATGGGAGGGAATAACCCAACAGAATGGAATAGATAGCAGGTTTAATTCCAATGTACACTTCACTAATTGAGTATTTGAAGAGCCAACTTGGTAGATGTCTTATAAGAAAAAAAGCCTCTCATATAACTGAAATGAAGCTGTAAAGATAAAGGTTAGGGGTATAATAAAGTTAGATCCACACTTCATATACACATGTTGCTGATCTTACCACAACAGATAGATGGAGTAGCAGCCTTTTCTTCTCCCATTTTATTCTCTTCTTTTGTTATTTTTAAGGGGAAGCAATCATCATTCCCTTCCAAAGTTCATCTTACAACAACCACTCGCATGGGTCGGACTGAGCTCGGATTATCCGGCCTCCGAATTTACTCTAAATAAACCTTGAATTATTATTTTCTGTTCACCTCCAATCAAAGTCGGATTATGCATACTCCAACTTTACACCGATTTGGACTCTCAAACGATCCAACAGAGTTCAGATTTCAAGCTTTATTCATGAAATGTTGATGTTAACTTATTTACTGATTTGGTCTAAGTTTTTACTTCTTAATGTCAAAATTAACAAAGGGCTAAGACTAAAACCATTTGAAATCAATGCATGGTTGAAATTTGAATTCATGTACCATCCCAAGTTGTAATTAATTTGCTATTGAAAGATTACAAAGAATAATGAAATAGACATTATAAAATAATTCATCCACATATTATCAATGGCTTAAATTTAGTCTTTAATGAATACTTTCTTAAAATAACTACTTAAGAAATATAAGAGTAAGAAATATGGATAAACTTGTGTTTTAATATTATAATGGTATTAATATGCTCTCACTATTTTTTTATTGTTGTTACTTTGACTTTAACAAATAGTAAATACAGTGTTTATAAAAGTTACTTTCATAATCTTATATTCATTTGTTCTTTCCATTCACTTTTTTTTCAGGTCTCAATGCAAACTTAAAAGTTAATTTTTTTCTAATTTTGAGTTTTAAAAAAATTCTAAAAGTTAATATTTAGAAGGTATATATTGAGACGAATCTATCAAGACCCCATATGAATATATTTTTCAAATAGGTTGATGAGAAATCATAGTCAAAGTTTGACACTAAAATTCGTAAGTTCTAATTGAGAAGAACATATGAACACGGAGAGAGTAATATATTGTATGATACTAATGGTCAAAGTTGTATAAGTTTGTCTATGAAAATCTAAATAAACAAAAAAAAATCAAAATCATTGTATTTAAAACTTTGAGTATTATATTATTAAGTAATAGTAAAACATAAGTTTTGTGAAATTGACTTATAGAATGAAACACAAATCAAGATTAGAGTTTTTACTTGAATTTCACATTTAATCTATGACTCAAATGTCAAATTTCACAAATTTTGTTTGAATAAATCTATTATCATTTTATCTTTATTATCACTACAAAAAATTTAACTTTTTAAGATATTGGATTTAGTGACACTAAAAAATGCCACCGATTTATATTTTTAGTGTAAGAATTAGCGGTTTTTATTTTAAGTTCCACTATAAAGTGATTTAGCGACACTTTATTTGATCTTTAGTGACATATATAATTGTTACTATAGTCTATAGTGACATTTGTGAGAAATGTCACTAGATCCTATGTCGCAAAAAGTCTTAATATGATTTTTTATTATGCTGCCAAAGGATCTAATAAATGTCACTAAATCCTCCATATATACTATTAAGAATTTGAAGTTGCGACATTTAAATTAAATGTCGCTAAATATATGCTACTAAAAACAACTTATGTCGTAGTGTATGAAGTTCTTTTTTTTCAAAATAAAAATGGCATAAATACAGAACAGATATCGCGTCATATAGGTTGAGTCGAATTCGGGTGGATTCAGAGTCCGAGTCGGGTCGGAGTATTGGACTTTTTTACGAGGTCGAACTTCAGTCCATTTCTAAATCGGACTCAAAATATATAATCGGATTCAATATTTTTTCTTATATGGAGATCAAATTTAATTTCTTGGATCAGGTGGAATCAAAAGTAAATTCAGAGTGAATTAGCACCCCTATCAACCAGTATGCAATAAAACGTAATTTTTAATTCTACTATCAAAATTACTAGAAGAAAATGTATGACAATGATACCAGCTACTCTTATGTCTCATGGGAGGCACAAAGGTTAAAAAAGTTACGGAAATTGGGTATTTTAGTAGAGTATTATAGGTGTGATTATGTCTTTAATGGGTATTTATAGGTTTTAATTTTATAAAAAATAAACCGTAAAATTTAGTGGATTATCATAAGTAGGACTATCTGTAAAATTAATAAAGAGGCAAAATTTATAGAACGAATTAAAATACTATTATTGTGTAAAATTTGGTCTCGTTGAATTTACATTATAAGTAAAACTTTTTCAATAAAATTTGTAACCCAATCCAATCTAAATCTTCTTAAAAAATATGGTTAATTAGTTTGGATTACTTTTGAGCTTATATATATATATATATCTTAATTGAATTAAAATAGGAGCTTATTACTTTCTAAATTCAGCTAAACTACTAAATGTGTTATGTTACGTGCCAATATGAAATCTTTAGTTAGCACACCAAGTAAAAGTCTTAAGTGCCCTTACAACAAAACTAAACATACCTTTCTTCAATGATTCAAATTTAATTTTTTCGACATTATTTTAACTGTAATTTTTACATTTTTTATTTACTATTTACTTAATTTATTTTGGTTTTGTGTTTGATACCTTGTGTCTATAGGGACGACGACCCATATGTGGGCAAATGGACTATTGGAGATTAAATGTATATTGATGGAATCAATATGATTACATTAAAGTGAAGGAGGAAAATTTTGGTGTTTTGGTCTAGACATAATGCCAGTTCGTCTTTATTTCTGAATAACCAAAAGTCGACTTAGACTTTAATGAAATTTCAAAGGAGTTTTTCAGCAAATTAAGCCAGGTTGGTTTTCCTAATGGCCATACAAAAAGCCGACTTAAATTTTGCTTTCTAATAATGGTTATTTTGCGTTTTGTTTTTCTCCTTGGTAATTATAAGTTTGAACTAGTTGCGGCAAATCAGTATCTTAAAAGGCCCGTCAATTTATGACGTAATTTTAGTTCTATTCCAACTTCTTCAAGTCTAATCATTTCAAAATTGTAATAGCTACTAATTAGTGTTGCATGACAAGTTTAGATCAAACAAATTATGTTTAAAATAGCTTTTGCAAGTTAATACAATCTATGATGTGATTTTAAAGCTATTTCATTTTGTCAATTCTAACCATTTCAAAACTATAATACGTACTTAATAGTGTTGCGTGTCGAGTTTTAGATCAAACAAATCAACTTTAAACTAGTTTTTGCAAATTATCGGCTTAACAAGCCTTTAAAACTACAGTATGCTGGATAGTTGTTTTTCAACACTTACATGATGAAAACACTCACACTTTGTGACATTGACTAATTTGATTGACAAATCCGCTATCGAAACACTCTAAAGCCCTAAAAAAGCGGCTAACCATTTCAAACGTTGTAAGTTTCAAACTCATCAAGTTTTCTTTACGTAGTCATGATTTAGTTAGCTATTCATCACTACAAGCATTGATCTTTTCAAAGTTATCTTTACAATTATTATAGATAAAAAAATTGAAAAGGTTTTAAATGTGAGATGTGTTGGAAAATACTTTACATGTGAGACAAAATCTCACATCGATAAAATAGTGGATTGTTGACTTGTATATATATTAGGTGAGCTAACCTTCTTACTGCCATATGGTTTTGAGAAATAATAAACCTCACTAAGTATATGTGCAAGTCAACGCTCTTGACCTGTGGGTTTGTGGGTCCGAGGCCACGGGTGTCCCGTGTCTACACAGTGAACCACAGTGAGATTATATGACGAATTATCAGGACCTAATGACATGTATTAAGATGTATGGTATACTCCCTTTGGATAACTTATTGCGAGTTTTCTTCTAGATAGGATGAGTCAACCATTAGTTTGGAATACTGTTTACAGTTTTGCAGCTTCAGCCCAAAACAGTTTAGCTAAATCATTTTGTAAAAGTAGAATCCTGGGCCTATATTAATAATACACTAATATGAGAAATAATATACTAATATTAAACTAATACAATTAATAATATACTCATACAACTAATAATATGCTAATAGTGCACTAATTCTATTAATTATATATTAGTACAACTAATATTATAATAATGGTATACTAATACGACTAATAATGCACCAATACGATAATAATAATAATAATGGACTAATACGAGTAAAAATAAACAAATACGAATATTTATTATATACTAAATACAACTAATAATACGCTAATACGAGTAATAATATTCAATGAACTAAGAATATGATAATACAACTAATACTATACTAATACTACTAATAATACACTGATACGCTAATACTACACTAATACAACTAATATTATACTAATGATATACTATGACTAATAATGCACTAATACGAGTAATAATATACTACACTAAGACTACTAATGTTGCACTAATACGACTAATAATATACTAATACTACAATAATACAACTAATAATAATAATAATAATAATACGACTAATGCATACTAATAACATACTAATACTATACTAATACAACTAATAATACACCAATACGATAATAATAATAATAATAATAATAATAATAATAATAATAATAATAATAATAATATACTAAATGGTAGGAGTGTGATGTTATAAGTTTAATAACATAGCTTAGAATTCATTAATCAACATATGGCCTACTAGGTGGAGTGTAGATGTAATATCTATGAGCTCTCGGGTTCAAACCTTCCCTAAGATATTTGTGTGTAAAGTTGTTTGTTGAGATGTTGGGTGCCACGTGAGTGCATTGTGGTTGCCACATGGGTATGACGTGGCACATTATTTCTTTCTTTTTTTATTTTTTTTCCGACCAACCTAGTGATTGGGAAAAAAACTTTTTCTTGTCATTTGGGATAGATTTTGAAATAGTATTTTCCAACTAATTTCCGACTATTTATTATAGTAGGAAAATTAGTTTGAAATTTCCTACTATTTTCTGACTAACTTGGTAGTCGGAATTTTCGACTAATGTTCCGACTAACCACGGTTAGTTGGAAATTCCGACTGTTTTCCTACTAAAATGAATTTTCAACCATTCTGATTCGACTACCCAAAACAGTCGGAATTTAGTCGGTATAGCTATATACCGACTGATTTCCAACTGTTTTGGGTAATCAGAATTGTGTCTTTTTTTTTTAGTGCTTACCAACATTGAGAGGGGAGATATTGACCGTTTTTGATGATGTTCCATGACTCAATATCTAAATTCATGAAGAATATTTGCATTAAGGAACGCCAATGAGCAAAGTTGATGCTAATGAATGATGTTGGACAGTTGGTACATCGACCTTGAGCAATACCTCCATCTCCATAGTACTCACGTTCTTACAAATGATCATGTGTAGAAAATATGAAATCCAACTATGAAACCAATTGAAAGATCGTATTGAGTACTTAGCTTAAATATACTAGAAAAGGGAGTTGAATATGGTATATGCGTTGTTTTAATTTTGCCTCTGTTAGGATCTTATTGAACACGTTAAAAGAAACTTTAAACTTAATAAAGCACAAAAGAATATCGAACAAAACACAAATATTTAAGGACTTCAACTCAAAATGTCTGGATTCTCTAAATAAAACCGTAAGATTTTTCATTGACGGTTTTTTGTTCATTTTCTCATTTCATAAGATACAACTGATATTGAAGAAGGTACACATACCTACTACATAATGTTGTAGCCTCTAGGTAACGCCACCTACCAAAACTCCTAGTGAACTAAAACAGAAACTCAACTTAACGCAATATACTAAGTATTGAATTACACACTCAATGGTCTTGCAAATTGCGATTTCTTAAATTAGGGTTTCTGAAATTCATTTTTTCCAAATCAATTAGAAAATTAATTATTTATTCTAGGGCATAATTAGATATTCTAGTTGATTTAGAACACTTGAAAACATCAGATTTGATTTTTAGTGAAAATTTTGTTTAAGTTGGACTAAAAAAACAAAATTAATTTAGATCGATTTGGTTTGGATTTGGATTATAAATAATATAAATGGAATTAAATTTGATTTGAAAAAGTTTTATGAAGAAATAAACTGCATACCAAACTTTCACACTTATTTGTGTTTAACTTTTTTGTGTTTAATTCTTCCCTTTTTTATACTATGTGATGATCATGGATTTATGTTTGGCTTGATTTTGAGTTAAACTTTTGGGTCTCGTTATCATCGAGATATCGTCTGCTAAGTCAACTTATCAATTTAGTTCAATTTTTATGGATCACTCAATTTACGGTTTTGAATGTCGTGCTAGAATTAAAATTAATTAGATTGATTTAACATTTTGTTTGTTTGGAAAATTGATTTTGCTCAAAATAATTTCAAATCTAAGTTATTATGGATTGATCTCAATGTCCTCAACTATATAAGTTATGTGCTTAAAATGATTATTTGAACTATAGAAATGAGTTCAACATAATAAGTAATGATTTTTTTTTTACTCCAATTCCCTCCGTTAACCACAACCAAACCAACAACCACTGCTCGGCCTGATATTTAACTTAACTTAACTTAAAATTAGTGATCTTTATAAGTTTTTTGACATAATTAAATATAGTGGTTACTTGATTTAATTTTCAAATAAACTAGGTTAGATTAAAAGTTAAATATTTAAATATTTAAATATATATATATATATATATATATATATATATATATATATATATATATATATATATATATATATATATATATTCCAATTAATTGAACATGTTAATTTCTAGTGGGGTAATGTTGGAAGCTGAACTTACGGACCAATTTGAATCAAATTCAAAGACAATGAAGAAAGAAAAAGTAATTGAGCAAAAAGAAAGAAAGAGAAAAGTAAGTTGTATGAAGAGAAGTATATATACATATACTTCTAACAAACAAAGAGAAGTATGAAGAGAAGACAGCAAGCAAGACTAAAACGATTTGTTACAGAATAAAGGAATCCAATACAGTTATTAAAACTAACTTACTATGACAAGTAGTAATAACTACTTCTAACAAACTCCAGAGACAACGTACAGGCTCTAACTTTGCTTGTAGTCTACTCTTTTAGTAAGACTGTTAATGCACGTGCCTGTTGTATGGTGCCTGGTGCCTAGCTTGTCTTCATAGAGGAATTGTCCTTACCTAGAACGACATTCGATTTGCAACGGAGAATCACTACTACAAATCATCACTTGTGCCACTAATTATTTCATGGAATTTCAAAATTTGTGACAAATTTTGATCTAGGCACGGGAAAAATAGGTTTCAAGACAATATCACTATCATTCCTAAAAGTTTTGCCACGGGTAAATATATATCGTGGCAAATAAATACTTGTGCCACGGGTAAATTAATATCGTGGCAAACAAGCACTTGCGCCACAAATCATGTCACGGGAAATTTTTTTGTAACAAACAAAAACTTGTACCAAAAATTATGTCACAGGTAAATATTTATTGTGACAAAAAAATTTGTGCCACTAATTATGTCACAGGTAAATATTTATCGTGGCAAATAAAGAATTATAAGTCACTAGTAAATAGCTAGTGTGGGATTGTGTTAAAATTATAACACCAGAATTTAAAATTTATCGCAAGTTTTGATCTTGCCACGAAAATAGTATATTTGAAGAGAAAATAAAAAAAAATAAAAATAAAAGTTTATCAATGATTTAAATTCAAAATCTTCATCCAACTTAATTATTCTACATTTATTAGAAAATAAGTAATATTTTTCCTTGTTTTTTAATTTAATATAAGAAAAAAATTCTTTAAACAATGATGAATCAATATATTTTAAATAAAAACATTTTTAAAAAATTTGAGAAGCTTTTTTCACTTACTAAATACTCGAATAGACCTTAAACAATGATTTTAGGTAAGATTAATGTATTTTCAACAAAAGAGAATAAGGTTCTTTCTAACCCATTCCAAGACTTTTCCAATTTTTAATTTAGTGAAAATCAGATCTTATCATCTTTTTCAATTCAAGAACACATGAAAAATGTTCTTTTCTTTCTCTAACCGTGCTACTCTACAAAAAAAGAAGCAATTTAGACTAATAGTTTCCGACTAACTCAATACAATCACAAATTTCCGACTAATATTTCGACTGACAAGCATTACTCGAAATTTCCGACTAATTTGCTACTAAATCAGTTTTTGGTCAGAATTTTATATTGGAACAAAAACGAAAAGTTTAAATTGAAAATTACCGACTGAATTTTAGTCAGAAAAATTCATACCATTTTTCGACTAAAATTCAGTCGGTAAAAATTTCTGTGATTACTCCATATGAACAGACATTATGGAACACTTGGCTTGTCGTTGCTTCCCTAATAATACAGTAATACGACTAATTACATACTAATGTTAAAATAATACAACTACTAATACACTAATACAACTAATAACATGCTAATAATACACTAATACGAGTAATAATATAATAATGTAACTAATACTACAATAATACGAGTAATAACATATTAATTCTACATTAATTCGGCTATTATATACTAATACAATTAATATTATACTAATAATATACTACTACGACTACTACTACTACTACTAACATACTAATACTACACTAAGACGACTAATTACGACATACTACATTTAATAATAATAATAATAATTATTATTATTATTATTATTATTATTATTATCATCATCATCATCATCATCATCATCATCATCATCATCATTATTATTATTATTATTATTATTTTACACTAAGCGGTAGGAGTGTTATGTTATAAGTATACTAACTAGAGCTGTTCAAATGTGACCTGACCCGAAATCGAAAGTTAACCGACCCAAAAATATGTTTCTTTTTTAAGTTTATCGAACCGACATTATCCGAACTGTAGTTGCGCCCGAACCGATTTACGACCGAAAATGGTAAAATCGAACCCGAACTGGGATCGATTTTTATAACCGAGATATAACTGTTAACCAAAATTACCCGAACCTAATAGTGACCGACCCGAGTCATACCCGACCCGAATCATGCTCAAAACCGAACTTGATCCGCCTAAAACCGACTTAATACGAACGAATTTTTTATTGAAATGCTATAAACCTGAACCAATTTTTAACATAGAGGTATGATCGACTCATATTCAATCATCTTATTAATTAATCTAATAAAGTAATAGAAATTTTAATAAATTAATTTATACATACATGGTTTCATATATTTAGAGTTAATAATCAATGGTCAATATTTATTTAACTATTTTTAATCAATTTAGATGAAAAATGATAAAACTTTAATTTTAACTTACAGTCAAACAAGTAAAAGTAACAAAGTAATAATCACTAACTGATTTGCATTTTAACTATTTTGCCTTAACTAAGGGGAATCTTATCATCAATTACAAAATGTCTAACGACATAATCTTATATTGACTCGATCTATAGTAATTATTAATTCGTAGCAGAATTCTACTAGAAAATAATACCTGAACCTGATCTGTACCCGGTAAAACCAAACCAATTATTAACCGATGACAGTCCGAAACCGATTGACTACTCGACACGAACTTCAACCGACACCGAACCGATGCTAACCCGATAGCTCAAATAACTGATCTTCAACCAAACCGTGACTAAACCGACCTGACCCGAGTGTGACCCGCCATAACACGCATCCGAAAAATAACCGATCCGAAATACAACTGAACCAAATGACACCCATCCGAAACTGACTCGATCACCCGAATGAACACCTCTAATACTAACATTACTTAAATTATCGCTAAATAACTGATGGCCTAGTGGTTGGAGTGTTGATATACCAACCTTGAAGTTGTGGGTTCAAATCTTATCCAAGGCATTTGTGTGGAAGGAATGTTACTAATTGTTAAACATTAAATCTATACTACTAGTTGAATTTCTCTGTTTACGAGTCTAATTGTATAAATGATTTGTAGCCACATGTTGTGCATGTGGTAGCCGAATATAATTTACAATGAGTCCTACCGTGGCAAAAAAAGAATTTATGCCACAACCATAACTTTCCCGTGGCCTAGACATCATAGCCATGAGAGATTCTTACTTGTGCCACAATTGCTACTGTGACACAAGTGATGATTTGTCGTAGTGAACAGGAACGGAAGCACGAAATGCAATCTAGATTAACTCGGGAACGATTGGGTACGAGATACATTATGTATAAAATATATATTTGAAAACAAAATTGAATTAAAATGATTATTTTGCTTTAAATAATTATTTTCAAGTGGAATTTTTTTAGATCTCTAGGTTTTATCTCGTCTTTCTACCTTCTTATTATGTCAGTTGAGCGATTTAGGTCACGTTCGTGGTGATTGGAAACAGGCGTTCCAGGATCGCGAAACGTGACTACGTTCAACGCTCTATGTAACTATGCATAGAGGCAATCTAGCACAGTATTCGTCTTGCAATGTAACTCTACTAGTCAGTGGCGGATAAAAAACTATAGAGGTAACATTTACTTTTTGATGTTTGAAAGATTAAGGACCTTCGTCAACTATTAATGGTAAAAGTACGTATTAAAGTATCGCAAAAGTTTAACTTTGGTAGTTTTGAACTTTGAATCAACAATATCACAATATATAGATCCCTATTTTCTGGAGGCCCTAAACAATCGAACACCTTAAATGAGCCTAAAATGAACAACCAAATTCACCTATGAAATGAACTTCTTATAAATTCACTTACGGCCCATTTGGTAGTTGGTAATAAACAGTGGTAATGAGAAAAAAAAATTAGTGTAATTGTGGTTGAAAAATCTCTTTGGTGCCTTGATGACCATGCTTCTCCAACTCAATCATCTCATTTTCTTTATAAATTTTATTCCAATCCATTACTAATGGGAAATGTGGTTTTAGGTGGTAATGGAAATTTGTAAACAAAAAAACTTTTTTATAATTAAAGTTTATTACTATGAAAATAACATGAAATTTTTGATAAAATGTTACACTATAAATCATTTTCATTACCACCATTTAGTATAATCAAACGGGCCGTTTGGGGTTTGGAGTGGGAGTTGTAACAAAATTTTAAGGTAGTTTGGTTGATAAGTGATGAAAAAAGATTATAAATTAGTTGAAAATTAAAAAAATCACTAATGTAGTCTTTTTTTTTCACTTTCTGATTTTTGCACCAAAAGCCTACAGAACAAATTTGATGGGACAAGGAAATAAAAGAATATTTTTGTGGGACTTTTCCTTCTCCAATTCCCAAATTGGCATGATTATGATAATAAATCTCTTTTAAAGATGTGTAAATATTATTCAAATGTTCGAAAACATTATCTCAATTTTTTTTTGTGGGTTTATTGTATTTGCCTTTTTTTTTTTATCAATATATCTGCATTTTTTTTAAATTCGCATTTAAAATTTTAACTTACTTTTTATTTCATCCATACAAATCTTCAATTCTCCTATAAAAATATATTTTAAAAGTTAGTTTTACTCTTTTATATGATTTTCATCCAATTTGTATTTGTGGATTTCTTTGGAACCAAGTTAGCAATTTTTGAATTTATCAAACGGAGCCAAGAAATGAGTGGGTGGGATTAAAAAAGTGAATGAATTTGTGTGTGAGATTAAAAGTGGTTGATGAAGATATTACCAAAAAAATGAAAAGAATGCAAAGTAAAATTAGGTAAAAATGATTTTAAATTAGGTAAAAAATAAAATAGAAGAAAGGGAGTAAAAAAAAAGTATTAGACTTCACCTAAATTCAATTAAAAAAAGACTATTTTATCATTAAGTTTGATTAATAGATGTATATATTTTATAATGTGAAATCACTATCTTTGGTCCCTAACTAAAGTGATTGACAAATATATATATTGGATGTGAATAGATAGATCATTTGTCCCATTGAAGAAGATATAAACACCGTGACAATGTTAGCATCATTTCTTATTTTTATGTTCCATCCTTCAATAATTCGGAGCTGTTCAAAAGTGATCCGACTTGAAAATTTGATCCGAAATCGGAAGTATATCGATCCGAAAATGTGTTTCTTTTTTAGGTTTTTCGAACCGATATTATTCGACCCGAGTTATACCCGAACTGGTTGACAACCGAAAATGGGAAAACTGAACCCGAGCTATAACCGATTTTTCTAACCGGTACATAACTGTTAACCGAAAATCATTAAGTTATGAGTGTCCTAGTGTTTGGGGTGTTGCACCTTGATGCTAGAGGTCAAGGGTTCAAGCCCTAGCAACAACAATTATTCGAATATGGGATTGGTTGGCTGGGTATCATTATAAAGAATTTTTTTTTTTAAATCTGGGCGACGACCCCAGGGTCGTAGCCAAGCCGTAGCCCTCAAAAAACGCACATGGTGACGACACCTGGACCGTAGCCAGGTCGTCGCTCCTATTTTCTTGATTTTGGCGACGTTCAGGCTTTCAATTTTCATTTAGCGTCCACTAAAATGGCGTCCACCATTGGGGCCGTTGCTCGGACCACTTTTTGCCAATTTAGCAATTAAATGGCGATCCTAAGTGTCGTCGCCATTTTGTTATTTATTTGTAGTTGTACAAGCTAAGGCCTATTCGATTAACTGATCAAATTCATCATCATTATTAAAAGTTTTGACACTTGCACTAATAATATAAAAAGCGCCTCATGACGAGATTGTCTCACACAAGAATTTGTATTGGTGAAATACTTTTTCATTCCAACACAATATTTTTTACACAAATAATGTAGAGAAAAGGAGATGGAAAATTATGAATTAGGGACTAATAGAAAAGAAGTGTGAAAAAGGATACATATGGCTCATTTTACTATGGTATTGGTGTATCAAAAGCTGAAGCTTGTGTTGATGAAAAGGAATAGAAACTTGAATGTTCAAGATAAGGGGAGGTTAGGGCAAGTGGCAATAGATAGAAAAAAAGTCTGGGTTAAAAAAAAAAGTTATACAGGTCATAAGATTCCAATCACAACTGATTTTACACTTATAAACCTTCTTAATGGTAAATATTCTCTGCATTTCTTATTAATGTCCTCATAAGAAATGTACATAAAAATTACGAAAAAATGAATCTTTTAAAATGTAAATATATTATTTTATTGAATAAAAAAATTAATGGAGAAAAAGTGAAGACTATAATCATTAAAAAATATAAAAATAAAATTAGTGAAAAAAATAAAGATCATAACTATTAAAAAAATATTTAAACAAAGTTACTGAGAATATTACGTACTAGTAACAACCATATTAAAATTTAAAATATAAATAGAAAGATTTTTTATGAAAAAGACAAATAAAACATCTTAAAATAACAAATGAAAAAATCACTAAGGAATGGAGAGTAGAATATTAAGTACTAGTAAGAGCCTAAAAGGAGTCAACTTAAAATTACATAGAATCACAAATTGTGTCAAGGAGCTAGGTAGAGGTGTTCAAAATAAACACGACGATCCAATTTATACCAGACATTGTAACCAAACTCGACTTGACTCAGTTTCAAAATGAATTTAAAATAATATAAAAATCAATGTGGACATAAGACTCGATTTTGAACCGACCAAAAACACATGACCTAATATCAACCCGCTTTTTTGAATGAACACCAATAGAGCTAGGTCACCCACCCACGGCCCCGCACCTTCACCTCTGAATATAAGATATGTGAGCAAGGATTGACTCGAGAAGAAAAAACACTAGGAAAGCTCTATGGTTGGTTGCGCTAAAAGTTGAATACATCGTAGATTGTATAATTATGATGCAACGTGAGAATATATACGTCCAAGCGGAAAATTGACAAGTGAGTTGTTAATAAACAATAGACGACGAATACGATTATACGTCGTTGTCTATGACAGTGGTTATTAACTTGCAAAATTGTAGTATATGAGTTGTATACAAGAGTCAAACACCTTGGATAGTCGCATGTACATAAGTTATTATTCAAAGTATTTGTTAGTAATGTGAAATTATTAATTAAAATGACTATGTGATTTTCATTTCATTATCTTTTTTATTATATTAGTTTTCAAGATCAAATTGTATTACAATACTTGCTTGAATTTTATTTATTGAATTATTTGTAAATTCCAAATTCAATTACATATTGTAAATATAAATTAGAGAAAATTGAAATAAATAAACCTGTAAGCAACTTATTATCGTATTACAAACACTTGTCACAGAAAGTTATCAATCGATACACTAATTTAACAATTCATTTCAGTACCCAGAAACAAGTCCATAATTAGTATCACACTCCGTAAACTTCCAAAACCATTAGAATTAAACAATAAACATCATAATTGAAACTTTAACTCAATGCGCAATCAAATTATTTCAGTACCTAAAAACAAACCAAAATTAGAATATCGCCGCCTCCATAATTTCCAAAACCATTAGAATTAAACCATAAACACTGTAATTAAACTTTAATCTCGGCGAGAAATCAAAGTATTATACATGTACAACAAGCGTGCAGATATCATCAAAATTTTAACAAAAATAAAAATTAAAAAAAAAATAAAAATAAAATTTAAAAGTTTACCCGGACCCGGACCCGTCAAATTTTTTTGGATCCAGACCCGGACCCGGATCCGATGGGTCTAAAAAATTAAGACCCAGACCCTTAAAAAAGGGGCGGGTCCAACAGGGTCCTGGACCCATGACCATCCCTACGAGCACCCATCAAATAGTGCCATAATTTCTCCTATTTAAAATACTTGTCACATTACGGTTATTAGTATCATTAATCGTTCAATCTTATTTTATATATTGCGTTTAATATGTAAGACAAAATATAATTAAGTGGAATCTTAATCATCTAATCGCATATTTTTATAATATTAATTTTTTATAATTTTTAGATGTGCGTAGTCCAACATATAAATTATCAAAATAATACACTTTATTGAGTAAAAGTCAAATAAAGCAAATATCTATAATGGAATGGTGTAAGTACATTTAATATTTTATTAGGCAATCAACTATAGAATACTACAAGCCTCTTATATAGAGATGTTTGATAATTGGCTTTTACATTGGCTTTTTGGTGGGCTTTCGCTTATTGTCTATTGGTCAAACAGTCAAAAAAAATATTCGGGAAATAGGTTTTAAGTCAAAATAAAAAAACTACTCAAGATAGCTTTTTGTTGGCTTTTGACTTGTTGGTCTAATTTTTTCTAATAATTAGCCAAGAGCCAACAAAAACAACTAATATTTTCAATTGGACAAATAAATCAACAATCAAGGGTTAATAGTCAATTGTCAAAGAACTTCGTACTCTATAATGATGTTATATACTAGCTAATGATGGCCCTAACGGAGTAGGTGCCAATTGTTATAGCTAATCAAGTTATTCCAATTTTGTTGCCCAAATGACAATCAATCTAATAATACGTGAAAACCATTTTAATACAAAAACATATTCATGAATTCGTTCATTATCCCGTGATATACTCATACATGATATCCTATTAAAAATTTATGACAAATTAAAAAAATTAATTGTAATAGTTTTTTTTTTCCAATTTGTTTAATGTTGTATGTTCTAATGATCTTGCAAAATTTTTTTTCTTATGAAAGTAAAAGAACAAGAAAAACCCAAATGTATAATTATGTATTGATGAGATTAAAAGAAAATTTTAATTTATCAATGCACTGTAATAATATCTGAGTTTTAATTCTAAAATATTAGGCTCAACAATATAAATTAATATATTAATTTCAATGATCGTCTACGTGGATTGTTCTTCTCCATATATTGTAAGTTTGGTCCTTCATATCCTTTTTCTACCCATCTCCTGCAAATCATCTTCGAACTTCATCGCACTCTTTTAACTTTCTCGTACTACGACTTTCACTATAGTGTTGGTGTAATGACCCTTTGATGAAACTTGCACTTTAAGTATTAACTGCACACTTCGATCACATAATAATTTAGAGATAAAATTTAAAAATAAGTTAAACATGTAGATTCATTTAAAAGAAAAATTTTGAGACAATGAATAAAAAATACTTGTTACTTACAATTTTATTTAGATAAAGGGAGATAAAGAAAAATATTGTACCAATACATAAAAAAATATTTGATTACTTTTTATTAATATTTTGATAATTTAAATATTTTCTAAGCTGATTAAAGTGATATCGGTTAATATTAGATTTAAAATTGACTTAGACAATTTCTATGAAATAATCGTTGACCCATCAATAGATTCAATTGATATTAAGGCGTTGGATCCAAAAACAGAAGTAAAATAAAATTAAAAATTTGCAATAATGTAAGATGAATTAGTATGTATGGGTGATAAATAAAGGAAATGAGAAGAGGGTGAGAGGAAGGCAAAAGAATACAAAATGAGCTGTAGATTATACAAGTATTTAAATACAGCTCAGCCTTAGGCCTTATTATTGATGTTGTTGCTTCAACCACAAGCGCCTGGGATTCTTCTTATGTTAATCACCTTCCACTAACTCCCTTCTGTCCTACTCTTGTAGTCTTGTCCCTTCACCATAATACTTAGCTATCACTTTTCTCTTCAAATTAAATCTGATGATCCAATATATATTCGATTTAATACTCGATTTTAAACTAACTCAAAATATTTGATCCGAAATCGACCTGATAATTCGAATGAACACCTATGACTCCATCCTACAATACATTTCTTTTTTTTAATTGACTATTTACTAACATTATTCCATTTTTATCTTTTTAAGTAGTCTTTAATGATTTCCTTTATCTTTTTAAGTGACTCATAAGTATCTAACCTATAAGGTTAATTTTTAAGAGAATTCCTATTAATTTCTTCAAAATCGTGCTTTAAAAAATAGGAAAACTAAAGAGGAATGAATCATATGATATCCCCCTTTCTTTTATGTCTCTCTTATCATATTAATAGTCTAGTACTACTCAAGGAGTCAAGGTAATTCTTCCTGAGATATTTTTAATAGTCAATTCTAATTGTAAATAATTTTGATTATTTAGAGATATAAATTATTAAAAATAATATATAGATAAAATTATATGTAAATTATTTCGAATTGAGTCGAATTATAAACTGTTTCGATTAATCAATTTAATTAATAACATATCTACTTATGATCCCTATACAAAATAGATAAAATACAAAAACTAAAGTTCTATGTAGTATTACTATTACTTCATGCTATTTATTCCTTATTTAATAATTATTGTACAACACCATCTTACCAACTATAGTATGAATAATGTATGCAAGTAATAGTATACTTAGTGTAGCCTTCACATTTTGTCATTTTATAAAAAGTCCACAATTTAATGACTTATTGTCTTCAATTAGAATCATACATTGGTAACACCGTAATGTATGTTAATTAATACCTTCATATTATTTCTAAGTTGATAATATGGTAGAGTTTGATTGTCATCAAGTATTAGAGAATTTTAAGTTAGGAAGCTACAATCCTGTTTTTTTATTGAAAATTAAACTGGTTTAGTGAAAATATATATACTCTAAATAAAATTTAGTGTCTTACTAACTATTAAACTTTGTTTGATGAAGGATAAAGATTTATAGAAAATTAATGAAATTTATATGTATTTAAATGACTGAAAAAGTGTTAAATAGAACGATGAATTATTTAGGTTAAGTATGTTTTCATCAAACACAAGCAATATGTGAGATTTATTAAACGTAATCAAAGTAGAATTTGTTTTCATCGAAATGATAATATATCAAACTAAATGATTAATGTCTTTTTTTTTCCTTTGTATTGTTTGAAAAACCTAATACATCACTAGTGAAAAGAAGTTATCTGCCACATGACATAGTATGTTGCGATCATAATTACAAAGAAGCATAAAACTGATAGGCCAAATTAGGAAAAAGAAAAAAAATAACATTATATCTTATGGTTCAATAGGAACTACACTTTTTTTATCTTCCAGTTTTAAACCAAAACAACAAATAAAAGAAATAGCATTACTATTTCAAATGTTTCGAGCCAAAACCACAATATATGGTGTCTAAACAATCACAGTGTATGAGGTTTTTTCTACTAGTGCATGCATAGTGATGGATTTGTTAATAGCATTTACATAGTACTAATATAACAATGCGTTTGGAGTAGGTATTAAATAGTGAAAATGGTAATAGAAAACTAGTGTATTATTGGTAGGAAAATCTCTTAACAAGTCTAATTGGTCAGCTTTGCTATCCTCCAATCATTTAATTTTTTTCAAACAATTCATTACAATGCATTACCATTCACTTTAATAAATTTAATTTTTGGGACATTGGATTTAGTGGCATTATAAATATGCCACTGATTTTTATTTTTAATGTAATAATTATTTTTTTTATTTTAAGTTCTACTATAAAGCGATTTAGCGACACTTTATTTGGTCTTTAGTGACATATATAATTGTTACTATAGTCTATAGTAGCATTTGTGAGAAATGTCACTAGATCCTATGTCGCAAAAAGCTTTAGTGAGATTTTTTATTGTAGTGCTAAAAAGTCTAATAAATGTCACTAAATCCTCTATATATATTATTTGAAATTTAAAGTTGCGACATTTAAATTAAATGTCGCTAAATATATCCCACTAAAAGCAAATTATGTTGTAATGATTTGAAATAAATGTGGTATTAGAAGGTGATGGAAAACTATGAATAAAAAAGTTTATATGATTATCAAAGTTTCATTATTATGAAATAACATGGTACATTTTATTAAAACTTACACTACAAATTATTTTTATTACCATCGTTTAAACCAACAACCAAACCAACATTAATTGTAGAGCTTAGAAGTATCTTTTAATATTTTGAAATGTGCAGGTGCTATTATTTCTATTTATTTTTCCTATAAAGTTCTTGCACTTGTTTTTTTTGTTTCAATATTAGTTAAATAGAGTTTGTTTTAACTTTTAGAATAATGTTAATTGTTTATAATAAATATGCTGGAACTCCTTTAATCTTGCGCTGATTATTATTTTTATCAAATTGGTCACATAAATTAACCCATTTAATTACTTTATAGTTTATAGTTATTATTATTTATATGACTTGATAACTAAAATTAAATAAAGAAATCTACCATAGAAATATATTAGTAAACATTACTCCTATAATATACTTCACTATCTTTTCTTACACTATTTAGAATTATTTAGGCAATTAAAGTTAGCACACTAAATCAATTTGGATAAAAAAACATAATATGAGTAAATCCAATAATTTGTCATTGATATAGTGAAATAGAACAACCCAATTCTCTTTCTTTCACTTACTTTGTAAATAAAAAATGAAAATCAACTAATTTACTAAATGCTTAACTGCTTAAGTACATAATACTTTTTTAAATGTTATATTATTCTATACTCTATTAACAAAATAACAAGACTTTTTCATTTTCATTATGTCACTTGTATAAACTCATTAATCAAATGGGCATAAACTAACTAATTTATTGAGTAAATTACTTTAAAAACCCTTGAAAAATATGACTTATAAATCAAATTGAAATACTTTAGACAATTTTTTTTATTAAACATTACTTAGAATAATCCAATTTTTTCATTATTTTCCTACAATAATCTCACGTATTAATAAATCACGAATAATCTCAACTTTGGAGGGTATTTTCCCAGAGAAAACTCGGTAACCTAATGACTTGTTACAACAAGTTTTATTTTTTTAAAAAGAAAAGATAAATTAAAATAAAATATCAAAAAAAATGTTAGAGTAATGTTGAAAAAAATTCTGATATTTTTCATTATTTAAAATTTTTTGTGTAAATTTTAAAAATCTTTCTCTAATTTTACATAAGTTTTCAGTTTATTTTTGAGTGAATTACCTACTATAGCGGATCATCGAGTTACCCAAGTTTACTTTAGAAAAATACCTCTAAAGTTGGAATTACTCGTAATTAATCAATAGGTAAAATTATTATAGAAAAATCATAAAAATATTGAATTATTCTAAGTAATTTTATTTTATTGTAAGTAATTTTTTTTTTACTTTTAACTTGTTACCCATTTTTTCAACTAACTAAAAACACTAATTAAGACGACTTAACACCTATCAAACACCTAAAATCTTGTAACAACCTAAAACCAAATCTCCTTTGAAAATTCCAATTTCAATTTCCAATTTCTTTTATCCATATTTTCTTTTAAAAAAATTGTGTGCTTTAGAGCATTTTGACTAAAGATGTTTATTCGTTCATCTAGCCGATTTTAAATCAAATATTTCAAGTCAGTTTAAAATTAAATTTTATAACTAAATTATGTTTACATCATAGGAAATCCATCATAAAGTCACATGAATGTGAAATCGTCATACCTATTTTAAATCTTTTAATTTTAAATGACATCTAAACATCAAATAAATAATTTTTTTAAGTATTGTTTCACTTTCTAATCTTTTAATTTTAAATGACATCTAAACATCAAATAAATAATTTTTTTTGAAGTATTGTTTCACTTTCTCTCACCTCTCACATCTTCCAATTCTCCACTGTCCTCTGTTCATCACCACCAGTCCACCACCTCCCCTCTTACTCTCTTTCCTCCACTCCATCACCACCTCCTCATTTTTTCACTTCCATCTTCACACCCAAAATTTCATTTACATACCCACAATTTCATTTTAAATTTTTTACAGATCTCATCATCATTCTACAACAACTTCACTAAATCATCAAATACCCACTTTCTAATCTCAGCTCTGGTTCTTTTTATCCGGGTAAGTTCCATTTACTCGCTTATTCAATAATTCAATATTACCCATTTGAGAATCCAATATTAAATATCTTTTGCTCTTGTTTTTGGATTGTTCTTTGCTTGATTTACCAAATGTAGGATTGTTTTTAAATTTCTCCTCAATTTGGATCGTTCTATATTTCTTCAAATTTTCGGATGTTTGTTGTTCATATTTAGTTGATGATAGTATTGAGTTTTTAAATCCGGATGTTTTCGATGTCACTCCAACTCAGACAAGAATAGATTGTTGGCAAATTTAAACAAAGCTTAATTAAGTAGATTATGTTTTCGAATTTACTTAATCCAGAAATTTTCGTTAACCCGAGATTTATTTATTTTTTAATGATAAAAAATTGTGGTTAGTGGAGTATTAGTTAGTACTACTTCTTGATTTTGATTGGCTGGATTGTAATATTCGAGGTAATGGCGTTTTGGACTATTCAAAAATTTTTGATGTTTCTGGGATTTTCTAAAAATGTTATCAAGTAATTATTTCTATGTATACATACCATAATAATAAAATAGATTTGATTTGATTATTCCGTGATAATGGTTTGTTTAGGTTTCTAATTGTAATATTAGCAGGTTTATAATTGTTATGTTTAATGGGTTAATCGAGGAATAAAGCTAAGAATAGAATACACCCATCTACGTTTTTTATTTTATTATACTTCTATTACACTCTAAATTTATCATCAAAATAGTATAAATAAATCTATGTAATTGATTTTTATATTTTTATTTGTAATTTCTATATATTCCTAATTTTATAGGTATGAATATCATATTGTTTTGTGCTTTGTGTCAAGAAATATTTAAAAAATTTCGGAAGAAAGCGAATCCCTAAATGCTTGAGTTGTTGAGTTGTTCATTCAGCTCATCGTGTCGATTTCAGCTTAGGCATTTTGAATTGGTTTGTATCAAGCTTTATTTTCACATTAGTTTTTATATAATTATAAATCTATTTTTTTAAATTGGGTTAAAATTCAATTCTCTTATAAGCTCAGATAAAGTTCATCTCGTCAATTTATGTCTCGAATGTCTCTGCTAAATGCATGGAAAAAAGAAAATTAATTAATAGGAGTAAAATTTAAACTTTGTTACAAAGGTAAAAAGTAAAGTCTTCAATGACTAATCCATAAATTTTAGAAAAAAAAGTTTTGATATTAGATTTTTAGGTTTAGTACTAGGCGGTGTGATATACTTCTCTATATTAGTTATTATAATTTATATTATACAAAAGTGATGTTGAATTGTAAATATAATTCCAAATTAGACATTGAATTTATTTCTCTAAAATATATAAAAATATAACTTCAAAAAATAATGCAAGTACATATTATCATGATTAAATATTTTGAATACGTAACTTTTTAAAGCAAAAATTAAATACTAATTTTTTAATTATTTATCGAATACATCACTTTTTTATTTAATTAAATATATCAAGTTTTAGGTTATTTATATAAAATTGCTATAATAAATTATATAAATACTTTACCTAATTTAGTTCTAATTAAAAAAAATCAGATTCTAGATTAGGTAAATATTATTATGTAATAAACAATATTTTTATTTACTAAAATAGAAGTATTAAAATTTAGGTACTGTTTTTCTTTCTTTGACTGAGCTCAGCTCCCAAACCATTATAAATTTATAATCTGTTAGTTGTGTGAGCTTTTTTTTTTAATGCATATTCAATGGTTATTTCTAAAAACATTGAGGGAGGACCATAAAATGTGGCTGGAGTTGAGTATAGTTTACTGCATCATTACAATTGGTACAGTATTTACTTCCTTGTTTTCCCAAGCATCCGCCTTAAATTCTGTTCAGTTATCACATAAAGGAAGCATGCTACTACTGCTTCTTTAGCTTTCTTTCGCTCCTACTGAATTTGGTTAGAGCCGTTTGTTGGATAGAAGGCTAAAAACGAGGGCAAAAAAACAAAAAACAAAAAAAAATTTTTGGGTTTTTAAAATTTAACGACAACAATGCCAAAGTTTTAATCCTAATATACGGGGTTGTGATTTTGTTGTTTCTTTTTCTTTTGGAGGTGACACCTGACAGCTGACATGAGCCAAAGCTACTCTGTTGATATTACATGTTCTCTTATGGAAAGGGTTTGATACCTTGCCCTCCTTCTATGCACATTGTTTGACCTTTTTGGTGTTTCTTTGTTGCTCTTTTCCTTCCACTTATATTTATTGGTACATTGTATTCTCTGTTTTCACTCAATGCTTTAAGGTTGATATTTTAATGTAGTGCTGTATACAACTCATTCTGTATGCTTGGCTTCTGATTTTTTAAGTTCTTTATCATGAATGCTTTGATACTGGCCTTGTTGAGGAAGGTTTGCTTTTGACTAATACTTTAGATAACTGTAAATTTGCATTTGATGATATTATAAAGAATTCTATGATTATGCAAGTGTTTTGAACATTTAGCATACCTATTGTGAATTCTGAGATTATGCTACTATGTTTGACAAGTATTTACTTCATTCTAGGCGGTATTGTGGTTTACTTTCAATTGTGGTTTACTATATTTTACGGTTAAATGCAGTCTAAGATGGAGCGTCGAAGTTGGCCTTGGAAGAAGAAATCATCCGATAAGTCAGCTGCGGAGAAGGTTATTCATACTCTGGATTCTGCTGCTGCGGCTTCTGCTGAATCCCAGCCAGATAAGGTTGGTTTTAAACTCTAACCTGAAACATTAGCTCTAAATTCTACCCCATAAACTTATGTTTACGGCGCATTTGGTAACCGGTACTAAATAGTGGGAATGGTAATGCAATATTACTGTAATTTTGGTAAGAATATCTCTTCATAAATTTAATGGCCATACTTATTCTCCTTCAACAAGCTCATTTTCTTCACAAAATTCATTCCAATGCATTACCACTTGAACATGTGGTATTACGTGGTAATGTAAAATTGTAAACAAAAAAACATTTTATGATCAAACTTTCATTTCCATGCTAATGACATGATACATATCATGAAAATTTTACACTACAACTCATTCTCATTACCACCAATTAGTACCATTAACCAAACGGGCCGTTAGCACTATTTATTTCGGACTTGTGATGCTGGTTGGATTGATAATATGGCAAGCTAGCAATTATGCTTGCGATTCAATTGGGTTAATTGTCTCCATCATTCATCTCTGTGATTTGCTATTCCACAATTTTTTTTTCAGGGTCAGGATAAACACAAGAAGTCAAATTATGTTCAAATTTCTATCGAGTCGTACAATCATTTGAGTGGATTGGAAAATCAAGTAAAGATATACGAGGAACAAGTAAAAGTATATGAAGAGCAAGCCAAGGCCTATGAAGATCATGTGAAAACAATGGAGGATGAAATTAACGAACTTAAAGAGAAAGTTTCGTCCGCTAATTCAGAGATAACTACGAAGGAGGAGCTTGTCAAGCAGCATGCAAAGGTGGCTGAGGAAGCCGTTTCAGGTATGTGATACTCTTGTTTTAATATAAGGTTCACAAGTGTATATCCTTACTAGCCCCGCTCTCCTGCAGGCTGGGAGAAGGCTGAAGCAGAAGCTCTATCTTTGAAGAATCATCTGGAGACTGTGACTTTAGCAAAATTAAGTGTGGAGGATAGAGCTGCGCACCTCGATGGTGCTCTAAAAGAATGCATGAGACAGATAAGAAATCTGAAAGAAGAGAATGAACATAAGCTCCAAGAAGTTACATTAACTAAGAACAAGCTGTATGACAGAATGAAGCTCGAACTAGAAACAAAGATGGCTAGCTTGGATCAAGAGCTCATGAGGGCTGAAGCCGAGAGTGCTGCTCTTTCTCGATCGTTGCAGGAGCGTTCTAACATGGTTATCAGAGTTAATGAAGAAAAGTCAAAAGCTGAAGCTGAGATTGAGCTCTTAAAAAGTAATGTTGAATCTTGTGAGAGGGAAATAAATTCCTTAAAATATGAACTCCATATCGTTTCGAAGGAGCTAGAAATTCGTAATGAGGAAAAGAATATGAGCGTCAAGTCTGCGGAAGTTTCTAACAAGCAGCAGATGGAAAGCGTGAAGAAAATAGCCAAGCTAGAAGCAGAGTGCCAAAGATTACGTGGTCTTGTGCGCAAGAAGTTACCTGGTCCTGCTGCACTGGCCCAAATGAAGCTGGAAGTGGAGAGCCTTGGTAGAGATCATGGAGAAACTCGCCTGAGAAGGTCTCCAGCAAGGCCTGCTAGCCCGCAGTTTTCACCTAACCCCCACATGTCTACACTGCCTGAATTTTTACTTGATGGTGACAAGAAATTCCAAAAAGAGAAGGAATATCTCACTGACCGACTCTGGGCCATGGAAGAAGAGACGAAGATGCTGAAGGAAGCATTGGCGAAACGCAACAGTGAATTGCAAACTTCTAGGAGTATTTGCGCCAAGACTGCTAACAAACTTCAAAGCTTGGAAGCACAAGTACAAATGTTGAATCAAGAAAAGGGTATTACAAAAAATGAAATCCAAGTTCAAGCTGAGCGGTCTTCTAGACGGCATGCTAGCAATCCTCCAAGTATGGCATCCTTTTCTGAAGAAGGAAAAGATGATGACACAGTTAGTTGTGCGGAATCATGGGCTTCTGCACTGATCTCCGAGTCATCTCATATGAAAGAAAATAACAAGGATAAATCTATGAAATCTGAAAATGGGAAACATTTGGAGCTTATGGATGATTTTGAAGAAATGGAGAAACTGGCTCGTCTATCTGATGACTCGAATGGTTCTATGTCCATTTCAGACAGTCAGCCCAGTAAGGCTGTCAATTCCGATGGAAACAGCACAAGTTTACTATTGAAATCAGCACTTGAATCAGATTCACCGGCCAATCCTTCTGCTTTGGGAGATTTGGAATCAGATTTGAAACTTGAGACAGAACCATTGCCTTTTCTGAACTTGCGATCCAGAATATCCAAGGTGTTTGACTCCGTCTCCAATGAATCTGACCTTGTGAAAATTTTGGAAGATATTAAGCATGTTGTCCAAGAAGTGAATGATACTCTTAGTCCACACTCTATAAACTGTGTCTTTGAGGAGAAACACTGCTCAGACAGTGCTGCTGATCAGCAAGCTATACAAGGGGATGTTGTGGTTACTACAGAAAAGGAAATTTATTTGTCTGAAAGTCATAAGATGAATGGAAAGATCGAGAAACTTAGTGAAGAACTCGCAGCAGCTATATCGCAGATTTATACTTTCATTTTGTTCCTGGGGAAAGAATCTCGAGCAGCACATGGTGCCTCCATTGATGATGATGCACTAGGCCATAAAATTGAGCAGTTCTCCACCTCCTTCAACAGAGTAATGCGCAATGAGATTAGCATTGATGATTTCATTTTTGTGCTCTCTGATGTAATGGCTAAAGCTAATAAACTTAGCTTTCGTGTCTTGGGCTACAAGGGTAATGAAACAGAAGTAAACGGTCCTGATTGTATAGACAAGATTGCTTTGCCTGAAAACAAACTGCCCTTAGGAGACGGTTATTCTAATGGCTGTGGTCATATCTCTGAGTCTTCTTCCAATCCCGAGGTTCCTCAAGATGCCAAGGTGATGTCGGGCTTTGAATCGCATTCATGCAAATGCTCTATTGAAGAATATGAACTGCTAAAAGCTGAGAAAGAGAGCATGGAAAGGGAATTTTCTCAATGCTCTCAAGATCTGCAGACAGCTAAATCTCAGTTGCAAGAAATAGGGCAACAACTGGCTCATGTCCATTCAGAGCTGGCATCTTCCCGGAACATGAATAGTTTGGCTGAGACTCAGCTAAAATGCATGGCAGAGTCATATAAGATGCTTGAGAAACGAGCGGAGGATCTTCAGAGTGAAGTCAATAACCTGAAGTCGAAATTGGAATCTGTAAATAGTGAACTCGAGGCTGAAAAAGTTAATCATCAAGATGCTTTAGTCAGATGCAGAGATCTTGAAGAGCAGCTACAAAGGTAGATATGATAATGCTACCTCTCTTTACCATTGTTTACTCTTCCTTGCACAGGGTTTATTCGTAGATGTAATGGAAACAATTGACCCATACGCCCTTCGGTGTTCTTCATTGCTAACTTGCTTATGTTGTATTTTCATAGGAACGAGGGATGTTCAGTGTGTTCTTCAGCTGCAGAGGCAGATGACAGATCCAAACAGGTACAAAGCTGACGGGAATCTGATTTCCCCTATTAACGACTTAAATGTATTTTGACAAGTTTAAATTAAGAACTAAGATAAAAATTCCTTATTCCGTTAAACTACGAAAGGTCGGATGGAACTTAGCTAAGTATACCTCATTGCAGAATTTGTGCTATAGTTTTAAACTGAACTTTTCTTACATGTACAGGAAAAGGACCTGGCAACTGCAGCAGATAAACTAGCAGAGTGCCAAGAAACCATAATTCTCCTCGGCAAGCAGCTGAAAACCTTGCGCCCTCAATCGGGGTCCATGGGTTCACCCGACAGTGGGAGGAGTCAAAAAGGTGAAAGCCTTAGTGAAGAAGAGCCAAGTATAAGTGGGATGAGCCTGGATTTGGATCATGTTGAATTGGATACTGCCACTTCCACTCATCATTCAAGGCTAGGTTCCGGATCACCTTCAAACCTGTACAATGCTCCATATAGCACATCAGACACTGAAGGAAATATCCAAAGATCGCCTGTGTCGAAGAATCCAGTACACATGCCAACCAACTCGGGATCTTCTACTTCATCAACTCCCACACCAGAGAAGCACTCACGTGGGTTTAGCAGGTTCTTCTCTTCCAAGGGGAAGACCGGCCACTAAACTGCAACACAACACAAAATAGAGATCATGTGTGTTTCTCCAGGTCATATCATTCATCTCACTTACTAATTTTAGTTGCTTATTGTTGAGTTCATCAAAATCATAGTGAGTATCAGAAGTGAAAATTTTAACTAGTTTTCGACATGTCAAATAGGTTTTAGGAAACTATACTTGTGAAGGTGGCCTTGTTTGGGTTTAATTGGACAATCAATCCTATTGATGTTAAATTTTGTATGAAATATGGGTGTTTATGATGTATACACTACACTTGTGTATTCTAACCTGCTGTATGGCTTCTTGCTTTAGAAACTCTCTGTTTTTGAGGTGTCCTCCTTCCTGTTTGGTATATTTACATTGTACATATGAATACACATGAAATTTTTTTTAGTATAAAGTTTATTGATGTTAATCTGTCATCTTTTCGATTGTTCCTGTTAAAATATCTATTATTACCTACATGTGAGTTGTTCCACGTCGGATAAACAGAGGAGGATATGCCACTTGGGGAGTAACTACTACTACCACTTGGTTTTGGGAGTGACCTCCTTTATGTTTGTATGTGCGTTACCTCTTGTTTTTCTTGTTTGGGTTGTCCAGGCCCATTTTGCTAATTGACATTAATCTGTCTACCAAAGGCGGTGAAGAAACATAAAGAACTATAGTATTAATGTTTGATGTTACATCTGTTTTTAAAATTTTGGTTCCCAAAAGTGAATAATTAGATCAGAGCAATAGCTAAGTATACTAAATTAATTTAGGGGCCGCTGTGTATTCAGACATCTTGTACATGCTCAGCTCTACCAATATTGCTAAATAAAAATCGTTCAAGAATGTCGTAAAACTGGCAGTTTTCTTTGTCAATTAGTATTAGGAAGATTAGCTCACCCACTATATATGCAAGTCAACAACCCACTATTTTATCGATGTGGGATCTTGTCTCACATATGAAGTATTTCCAACACTCCCCCTCACATGTGAGCCACATCATACCAGGAACTACCTTCGGCTCTGATACCATATTAGGCCGTGACAATTCGTCACATAATTTTCACCGTGACCCACTCGTGTGGACACGGGACACCCATGGACTTGGGCCCACAAACCCACGAGTCAAGAGCGTTGACTTGCACATACACTTAGTGAGGTTCATTGTTTCCCAAAACCATATGGTAGTAGGAAGATTAGCTCACCCACTATATATGCAAGTCAACAACCCACTATTTTATCGATGTGGGATCTTGTCTCACATGTGAAGTATTTCCAACAATTAGGAATGGAAGAGCAAGAAACTAGTCAGATAATTGAAGTATTTACTTATACACTTATAAAGAATATGAAACAGATGATATCAAACTTTCTTGGCATCCATTGTTGAGTTAATCTTGTGGCATAAATCAAAGCTTATCAAAAGCTCTTAGAGTTTATAACATTTGTTAGGCTTTAACCATCAGCGAGTACCTAGTGGTTTGCAATTCTTTAGTAAGTACAATATCAATTTGTTTAAAATGGGTGCAACACCAGAGGTACCCATATCAAAGTATATTTTGGATTCTGAACGAGAGGAAAAAAATAAGGGAAATTTCACATGCCAGCATTTAGTTTTCATGAAACGTTAGTGGTAATACTTTTGTAAGATTTTTCCACATGGTAGCATCTAATTTATGCACTATTTAACTGCCGTAGCATTTTCCGTTAAATTCTTGTTAATATTCATCATTTTGTAAGATTTTTCCACATGGTGTATCCAGTTTTTGCTCTCAAATGTTTAATTCACCGATTAATTTATCAACGCCTTTAAATGTTGTAACAATTAAGTAGATATATATTAGTGCTTGAAATGCATCTTTTGCACTTATGAAATGCATATTTTGAACTTTTAAATTGCATCTTTTGAATTATTTATTACTGTTTGTAATGCACCTTTTGAACTTTATAATGCCAATAATTTGAATGAAAATAAAATTATTACAAGGGGTGTTGATAAATTAATTGGTGAATTAAAAGTTAAAATGATGAATTAAACATTTAAGAGCAAAAACTAGATGCCACCATGTGGAAAAATCTTACAAAATAATGAATTAAACAAAAATTAATAAGAATTTAACGAAAAATGCTACGGCAGTTAGATAGTGCATAAAATGGATGCTACCATGTGAAATTTCTCAAAAAAACAATGGCTCCAAGCCTAGTATAATGAGAAAAATTGAACAAAAAGCTTAATTGGATAAAAATTTTCCAAAATATGTTTGGGAAAATTTAGTTCCCAAAATAAGCATCTGGCAGTCCTAACCTACTGTTTGGTTCCGTTTATTGTTGATAACAGCAAACAAAACAAATGCTAATAAAAAAATCAAGAAGTTTATTCATTGAGCGAACAAAAGAGATAAAGTCAAAATACTTTATTACATTTTTAGTGTTATAAATAGCGAACAAACTAGTGATATTCTTCATACTTTTGATTGATTTGTCGTCTTTTATTTTCCGCATTCTGTTTTCTCACTCTTCTTTGGAAATGGAAGACTCGAAAGAAGCCTTCCAAGTTTCTATTAATTCATGAAACTTCTGCGTTTAGTAATACACAATTTATTTCTTCAATATATTCTCTTCTTGCTTGGGAAATTGGAAATCCATTTATCTTATCTTCATATCAAACCAAAACCTTATTTTATTTAGGCAAAATTATAAGAAACTACCTGATCTATATCCTTTTTAAAAAACTACCTTATGTAAAAGTTTTTACAAAAAACTACCTTATATAATACAAATCTTTACAAATGATTACCTTTTAACGAATTTCGTTTGTTGACCGTTACTTTTGGCCGTTGACCATCACGTGAGACTCACGAGACTTTAAAAATCTTTCCGTTCTTCTTCATCTCAATTTGGCTTTCCTTGGATCTTCCAATGGATTAATCGCCTTATCTTGTGAGTATCCCGATTATTCATTATTTGTCGGCATTGTTCTGTTCAACCCCTCTATTAATTCATATTTTGTACCCGATAGTATCCCAGATCTATTTTACAACATTTTGTCTAGTAATTATTCATCTTCAGAGCCAAATGACATAGTATGAATATAGATCTATTCCTTTCAGATTAACTTAAATGCAACAAAATTATTCCAATTATATAAGTTAGAAGTTGCAAGTGTGTCAATCAACATTTATATAGATCAACTTCTGGATTATGAGGCGGACCTCATATATGAACTTCATATTAGGATCTGACATAAATTTATAATTTTCAGTAGAATTTATACGGTTTTCTGGTAGACAGAATCAATGTACAAAAAAGGAGTCATTTCCCTAAATAATGCAAATTCATAAAGTATTTCCCATTTTGCTTGAAATGGAAAACTAATTCCCACATTACCGTCCACGTAGAATAGCTTTGAGAAATATATATATTTTTTTTAATATAACCGCTACATGAGGTAGCGGTTTTATTCAGGGATCTGGAGTAAAACGCCATATGAAATGGCGGTTTGGTAATGGGAATTTTTTTTTTTAAAAAAAAAAAAATATGTTAAGTAAACCGCCACTTGAAGTGGCGGTTTGGTAGCAGTACAAAACAGAATTTCGAGCTTGGTTCTTCATTCCATTATCTTCTTTGCTTCTTGCTTCTTGGTGCCGGTATCTTCTTAAAAAAAAAATTCTTCACTCTCATTTACTTAAAATATACAATTCCTCTCATTCAACTAAACTAATCAACTACATTTCCATCATTTCCTTGTAAAGTAGATCATTTTCATCCTCATCTAAGGTATGAATAAAACCCTACTTTGTTTTCAATATGCAAAATTTTTTTTTCATTATTGTTTTCAATTGAAGTTATAAGTACGTTGATTGTTTATTACATTCTCTTGTTTTCATGATTTAAGCTTACATTTTACACATTTATAGTTGAATTTTAGGATTTGGTTTGTATGCATATAAAGTGTTTGATGAAATGCTTCAATGAAAGTTTATTACTTTGTAGGGTTAGTTTAATGGTTTTAGTATATATTCATGGTATTTTTAGCTTTTATATTTGTAATGAACTTTCTAATAAGTGTTCTAATACCTTAATATCACAAATTCTTGTATTCAAATTTACACTTCCTTTACTCACATGTTTATACTTGCAGAATATGGATCATTATCCTGTTATAGTGTATTGGGGTGGGGAAGTAAGTTATACTGGATCCGATGTTGGGTATAATGGAGGATTAAATATAGTGATGTTTATCCATCGTCAAAATACGACTTTTGAGGTGTTTGTTAGCAAAGTCTATGATGTAATTGGTTGTGATCGCAACTCTTATATGTTAAAAATGGAGATGAAATACCCGGTGACTGGGAAAAATGTGTTAGTCCCGATTAAGAATGATGAAAGCATAAGTGCTCTTGCTTATGCGGCATCACAAGCCCCTGGAACGGCAATGGAGGTTTATGTTGAATTGGTTGCAAATTTGGATAATGCGAGGGAAGTCATGACTAGCATGGAACTTCCAGAATCAGGTCCTAGTGTACGCCATGATACATTCACAGAAATGTTAAGTAACCCAAATTACGTTAGTGAGCACTTGGATGAGTTTACCTCTCCAACGCATTCACGTGGCATTGGTGGTGGTGTAATGAACACCTTTTCCACGAGTCACTTGGGTAGGCTTAATGCGAACGAGGTTGACTCTTTAGAACAGGAGGATGAGCATATTGATTCTGATTCAGAAGAGGATGATGAAAGAAGAGAAGCTCTAGATGCAGCGATTAGAGATGGTGCTCCATCTCAAGATTGGCTTAGAATTGATGAGGTTGATCAAAGATTGATTGATGCATGGATGACCTGGAACGATGACAACTCCATGAATGAAAATGGAGACTTTAGGATAGGGCAAGAGTTTAGCTCCTTAGACCACCTTAAGAAGAATGTTAAAGCATGGGCGATATCTAACAATAGAAACTTCCGTGTAATTGAGTCGGAGCCTTCAAAGTACGTTATCCAATGCACTAATGCGGAGGATATAGGTTGTGAATGGAGGATGCGAGCTGTTATGACCGCAACGGGTTCATTTAAGATTGTGCGATACAAGGGTCATAATCAAGATTGCTCAGTACATTACAGTGATGACCATCCCCTCCTTACTTCTGAATTTGTTGCTGATCTTATCGTGGATATGATCAGAGTTGATCCAGCGTTTAAAGTGAAGTCAATCGTTAATTTTGTAAAAACCAAGTACGGATTTGTTATAACATATAAGAGAGCTTGGTTGGCAAAAAATAAGGCTGTAACAAAAGTATTTGGGGATTGGGATAAGTCCTTTGAGGAGCTTCCAAGGTACATGCAGGCGCTAATGCAATCTAATCCAGGAACAGTGGTTCAATGGGAAGTCCAACCGACAATGGATCCTACGAAAGTGATGTTTCAGCGAATTTTCTAGGCTTTCAGACCATCCATTAAGGGTTTTCCCCACTGTCGTCCCCTTATTTCTATAGATGGTACACATTTGTACGGAAAGTACAGAGGCACACTTATGATTGCTATGTCGATAGATGCAAATTCTCAATTGTTCCCACTTGCCTTTGCCGTTGTGGAAGGAGAGAGCAACGACACATGGAGTTGGTTCTTGGATTGTATAAGGCATTATGTTACTAAAAGGGACGGCTTATGTGTTATATCTGATCGTCACAAGGGAATTTTGCATGCAATGAACAGAGTTGGAAAAGGTTGGGAAGAACCATATGCATTCCATCGATTTTGTAAACGTCATCTAGCTTCAAATGTGCATAAGAAGTTTAAAAACATAGCGGTTAAGAACTTATTTGGAAAAGCTTCTGAACAGACAAAGATTCGGAAGTATAATTTTTACATGAATCGCCTTAAAGAGTTTAATGAGGACGCGTACAAATACTTAGTGGATGGTTCTATTCCTGAGCGCCAATGGACTTTGATTCATGACGGTGGGCATCGATATGGAGTGAGAACTACAAACAGGTCTGAAGCGTTCAACGGCGTTATGAAAGGGGCCAGGTCACTCCCAATCACTTCATTAGTTAGGATGACATTCTTCCGGGTAAACGAATACTTTTCCACAAGGAGGGATTTAGGGAGAAACAGATTAGACAATGTGTATGCGAAGAAACCAAGTGATACGATTGATAAGAATGCTGAAAAAGCACGCTTTCATGATGTTAGGATATATGACACAGTGCGTGGGATATTTGAGGTCACCACTGGTTGTGGCAATAGGATAGCAGGAAAAGGTGGAAAATCCTACATGGTTGACCTCACAGCAACATCATGCACATGTCAGAAACCAACCATCTTCAAGTTACCGTGCTCACATGTTCTTGCAGTCTGTCGAGCTCGTAACATATCGTACGATGCTTTTGTGGACCCTTCATTTCGCACTACAAAATACGTATCGACATATAAGAAGTCTTTCATGCCCGTTCCAGACATGTTCACTTGTGATCCTTGGAATGGTCCTACAGTTGTTCCAGATCCCTCAATGAAGCGTGGAAAGGGTCGTCCGCGGTCAACTCATTTACGGAACGAAATGGATGCACCGTTGACGCGTCCTCGAAACACGTGTAGCTTTTGTGGATTTAGTGGTCATAATAAGAAAACATGCCCTCGAAGGTCAAGAAAGTATGTTTTTTTTTTTAATTTTGTAATAACATGTTAAATCTGATAATATTTAAATGATTTTTATAACACTTATGTATCTAACAGCGATCATGGCGATGTCGGGCCCAGTTGATCCATCAGTGCTTACGCTTCAGGCGACACACAGGATTATCACATATCAGCGTACTAGTTGTATATTCTTATATAACTTGAACTTCTTGTATGAGTTTCCATAATTGTAATATATCTTTGTATTATTTTCATAATTATTTTTTTCATAATTATTTTTTTCAAAACAAGCCGGTTCGTAATTGATTATTATGGAATAGATGGTATTGAACTACTTTAATGCATGTTGCGTTCACTATTTTAAAATGAAAGAAAAAAAAAAAAAAATCAGGCCACAAGCAAACCGCCACATGAAGTGGCGGTTTACCTGGACCAAACCGCCACTTGAGATGGCAGTTTGCCTTGACCAAACCGCCACTTCATGTGGTGTTTTGTGCTTAAGGCAAACCGCCATCTCAAGTGGCGGTTTTGTCTGAAAAAATAAAAAAAAAAAAAATTTCCACGTGGACGGTATTGTGGGAAATACTTTCCCAAAAATGCAAAGTGTGAATTAGTCTTTTTTTTAGCCATAATCTGGGAATAGACTCACAAAAAAGAAAATTAAAGGTGAGAAAAAAAGTTACTCGTAAGCACGTAAAGGAACGGGAAGAAAAAATCGTCACCTATCACGTGAATATGGAGAAAGGAGAGAGGAAAGAGTGAGAGAATTAATGGATGATCCACAACCTACAGATTAATTGAGGTAAAATTTTCTATATAAGGCAACTAGAAGCATACTTTTGGGCTAACCTAAAAAGAAAACATCAAGATCATTCCCCCTCCTCACCCCCTCTATAGGTCCGCCATTAATGTTGGAGCTTTGATTGGCACTCCGATTTTGTGTTCAAATGGAGGAGATGAACTGATTTTGAAGAGACGAGATGAAGGAGAAGGAAAGATTTTTAAAGTCACATGAGTCTCACGTGATGGTCAACGGCCAAAAGTAACGGTCAACAAACGAAATCCGTTAAAAGGTAGTCATTTGCAAAGATTTGTATTATATAAGGTAGTTTTTTGCAAAAACTTTTACATAAGATAGTTTTTTAACAAAGGGGTATAGATTAAGTAATTTCTTATAATTTTGCCTTTTATTTACAACATTCTATCTTTTTTGCCAAATTCTTTCGTCTAACCCTAACTCATAATTTAACTCGAATTTCATTACCATGTTCAAGCAGCGTGAATAAACTTATCTTAGGCCAAAGACCTGATGATGAATTAGTAATTAGTTTGTATTTAAGGTGTTTAAGGCTCCAAGCTTCAAAAAAGTAGATTTTTAATTTCTAAAAATGATATCTAAGCTCTAAAATAATAATACTTGACTTTTTAAAAGTTGATGATTATTGATTTAAGAAGTGATAAGATCAAGCTCCATTTGATTCTTCAACTAATAAAAAGTGTATAATAAAATTTTAATGAAGTGAAGATATAAGAAAAAATGGTAGAAATATTTAATGAAGGTGGTGCAAGTGATCTCATGGCTAAGGGGTATTTATAATGAGTTTTGGGCAATTTTATAGTTTATAAGATTATATGAAAAAAGAGTGTTATGAGTATAGAAGAAGGTTAAGTTGTGTAAGTGATTTAGAGTGTGTAAGTGAATGTGTAAGAGTTGGAGTGTATAAATGAATGTGTAAGAGTTTAGAGTGTAGAAAAAGGTTAACTTATGTAAGGAAATGATGATAGTTTATGTAAGTAATAAACATTATGGGTTAATATAGAAAGGATTAAAGTTTATCAAATTTGTATTCTAGTTTACAAGTGAATATGTTTTAGAATAATGGGTAAGTTAAATTAAGGTTTGATTATGAAAATATGATATTTTACTTAGAAAATTTTGGTTAAAACTATACTTAATGTTAATAATAAAAAAATGGTTAATTTTTAGGTATAAAATAATTAAATCAAAGTTGTAAGGTTGAAATGATAAGTAGTAAAGTTAGTTTAAGGAAACGTAATAAAAACGTAACGCTTTAACAAAACCGTAAATATAATATTAATATTTTACTTTTCGTAGTATAAAATAATAAAATAATATTTTAGAGCTTATAAAGAAATTTAAGAAAATAATGTTTTTTTAAAATTTAATATTTAAAAGAAATTACAAAATCAAGGATTTAAGAATTAAAAGATAATTTAAATTAGATAATCAAAGAATTAGGAATTCAAATTAAAAATTCGGATAATTAATCGAAAAATGAAACTTAAGAATTTTAAGCTTGTTATAACGTCACACGTCGGAGTTTAATTTTACCTCATACTTAAACTTAAGTTTAGGTCCTCAGTTCTCGTTTTCGCTCTTTGTTAGGCACCAAGATATTATCTCTGCTATTTACATTTAACCCATCGGATTAGCCATTGTTACAAGATTGCTTTGATCTATAAAAATCCATCTAATTTCTACCTAATTATAATTAGGATAAGGCGTTACATTTACGTTATTTGTTTTTTCGCAATTTCTAATAATAATGACAAATTATAAAATGTCACTATAAATAACATAATATAACATTATCCATTATACTATAACTAAATAGTCCTTATATAGAAAAATTACATGTCAAATATGAAATCTAAAGATAACTTAATATTCCCTCTTATTCTACCTATTAGTCTTATTTATTTTTTGTCTCAATAGAAAGATTATTAATATCTATTTTTCATAATTTTTAATAAAAAAATCAATTAGAGATATTAAGGATTAAAATATTATCTCGATAAATACGAAAAACTAAATAAAACTAGTGGGTTGAATATGAAATAGTAAAAAACTTCAATAAATAATATCCAAATCGAATAATAAACTCAATAAAATTTACCTAAAAGTTGTACTGATTCCCTAGTAAAATAAAAGTCAAACCCAACATCTGATCTGCTAAAATATGCTTACGAATAAATTAATAAATAAGCAATTAAGAATATAATATGTTTTCTATATTCTAAAAGTTCATTTTACAAAAATGTCCTGAATTGGTTTAGAAAATCACGAATTTATTGTTAATTGAAAGTTTTTGAAACTTTCTTTTCCCCTCCCTCTATTTTCACTTTTCTATCTTTGTTATCGTTTTGCTATTTTTCTTCAATTGTCATAATTAATCCTCTTTGAATTGGTTTACAAATTTCGAATTTGTAATCGAAATCGATTTAACCCCATTTTAAAATGGACTTACAATTATGTAAAAATCTACACGGACGCAAGACTTGATTTGAAATCTACCCAAAACACTTGACTCAAAATTAACCCGATGAGGCGAATAAACACCTTTAGTTCACTCTTTTGCCTGCATTTTGAGACCCAATTTGTATCTAAAAAATTCATTATTTTTGACTTTAAATTAACCCGATAACCCAAATGAATACCTTTAGTTCACTCTTTTGCCAGCATTTTGAGACCCAATTTGTAGCTAAAAACAGTCATTATTGTTTGAAAATGACAGATAGAAAAAATATTAGAATTCATTGTTAATTATATTTATTACAAATTGATAATGCAAAATGCAAATTACAATTGAGAATTTGTATTTTTCCTTTGTTGATGTCTAAAATAAAACTTATAAAATACACTAAGAATAAACATGAAGATTATCTTTGTAACGACGACCATTACACGGAAACTTGATACTTGTTGTAGGCGTGTAATCACTTTCCTTTTGTGATATTTCCCCCACAAAGGTACTTGGGTTTTTGACTTGGAAATTCACAACGAGATACAAACAACACTACACTCCCTTAGTTTTTAGGGTATGTCACTTAACAACAAGCTTTGAAAGTTCTAACAAAAGTTAATTACTCTCTTGAAAGAACACAAGTGAAAAAGAGAGCAAGAATGAGAATTCAGAAAATTGGTGTAGTTTCCACTCTTCCCCAAGCCCTTATTTATAATACTTCAAGTATAGCAAAGGGTCATGGTATAATAAATCACCCATTAATGATCAACCTTAACCAAGATAATCATGAGCATTATTCCTTCCATTTACTCCTTCGTAACATCAGAATAGATATGGAATAAGTGATTCCAATGCAATTAACTCAAAAGAAACGTAAAGACACAACAGTAATCTCAAAATAAAAAGCCGAGTTGGCTTTTCTTGCTGACTCGATTTTTCAACATTTTTTTTGTCCTATCCTTTAAACCTTTTTTTAAACCTTGTATTTTAATACATATTGTCTCACTACGACATTAAACTATAGAGTAGTAATATTTTGTATTCCACTAGTAATGTGCTAATTAGTTGGTAAGGGAGAACAGCGTTTGACTTACGGCATTGAACTATATAGAGTTAGTAATATTTTCATATTTTTTCCACGATAATATTCCAAGATTTCTTCTATAAGTAGTATCACTTAACGAGTTTGTTTTTTTTTTTTTCTTGTATTTTTTTGTTTTGCTGGTTCTCAAATGTCATTAGATAAATGAAATTGTTTTGTTATTTTTCGTCAATTTCTTTTTTAGTCATCCCAGTACTAAGGACTTGTTTATTTCACCTTTGTATTTAGTGTCCAAAAGTCAAATAAAATATCTTTTTAGTTACGAATAAAGTTTTATCTTATTAAGAATTTACCAAAAATTCTCATCTTCCAAGTTAAATTTAACAAAAAAAAAAAATTTTATAAAAAAAACAAATTTAGCAAAATCAACAGTTTCGTAAAATTTTACTAATTTAGGGTCAATGGCCCATTTTATAATACTCGAACAAGGCCCCTATTTTCTTTGAGACGGCGCTAGTAACCGACCCTCATATTTGAGATAGTTAATATGCAATTAAGTCTGTTAGATGGTCAGTTTCGTCAATTTTGATTTGGATCAAGCTAACAAAAGAATAGTGTTTTGGGAAAGAATAAACCTTATGAAGTGTGTATCCAAGTTAACGCTTATAACTCGTGGGTTTGTAGGCTCGTGTCCTTGGGTGACCTGTGGGTGTGTCCACACGAGTGGAATCATGAGATGATTATGTGTCGAGTTTGCACGGTCTAAAACGGTATCCAAGTCGAAGGTGGTTCTTGGATATGATACGGCTCACATAAAAGAAGAGACGTTGAAAAAAATTTATATGTGGATCTCACATTACTAAAATAGTTATTGTGAATTTGCAAATAATATTATAACTAACAAACCTCATAAAATGTAATTGTAATGCATAACAGCATTCGCATTGGAGTCACCGAGACACAACAAATACAAGTATACAACCAACAACTTCAAAGTTTTAATTACAACAAGATATATCTGCCACATGAACCAATACCATATGTCCAAACTCTTGTTGCTATTTTTTTAATTTAAAAATTCTAGTTGCTATTACTATTTGTCAAACATCCCAAACATACTAGAAGTAATTTCATTGGAACAGATCGTAATGAACAGAATAAGTAATTATCTAATCTTAATCAAAATTAATAATGGTTTCTTGATTTAAGTAAACATTAATAATGAAATTCTAAATATTTTTACTTGCTTTTCAATAATACAGATTCTCATCCTTTCAAATAAACATAACCATTAACAAAAGTTTAACAATGGAAGTTAATTAGTAGTAAATTAATCTGAGTAACTCGCCTAATAATTATGATTCTCCTTAATCTCACTCTTCTTCACCCACACCAATCTTCTGCAATCTTCATTCCTTCTCCTTTGTCCTTGCCATGCATCCATTGATCTACTTCCCCTCACAAACACTTGCTTTTCTCTGTCCTTATTCACTTCACCCGTTTTCTCTCTCTCAAATTCCCAATTCTTGCGCATTCCTCTGTTCTCAACCCTACCATAACCCCCATACACCTTACTTGACCCTTGAATGGCAGCCATTGATTTCCAATCCCCTTTTCCTTCACCTTGATTCGCTCGCCTGTCCCTATTCGGCATATTAAATCCCCTGTGATTCGCTCTTGTGTGACCCCGATACACCGTACCAAACCTTTTCATCTCAGCCGTCGATCGTTCATTTTTCGACTTCGTTGTAGTCAGACTAACTTCCTTGAGCTTTCGTTCAATCTCTGCCGTTTGTTCATCTCCTTTTACTTGATTATCTAGTTTCTCAGCCATCTGATAATCTCCTTTCTCTTCAATGTCGATTTTCACCTCTGTGATCTGATCATCCACAACAATTTCCTCTTTCATTTGTTTCTCTTCTCTCTCCTCTACTTTGCGATTCTCATATTCGACCTTCCGATCATCCTCAGTACCAACGTTGATTTCACACTGCTTGTTCACTACTTGAAATTGCTTTTTTCCTTTAAACTTCTTGTAAAACGGTCTTTGATGTTTGAAATTAGAGTTTAAGTTTGATTCTGAACGGTTACATTCCTGGTGATTTGAATTTCTTCTTACACCAACAGAAACATCATTTTTTATGCTTAGATTTTGATTTAAATCCTTCTCCAGTTGCTGTTTCTTTTGTTGCTCCATCCATCGCTTTTGAAGATCGACTATGGTGATGTATTTCCTTGGAAGAGATGGACACTTGATTTCGTTGTCCGCCATTTTTTTTTCCCTTTTTGGAATTGAAATTAGATGGAAAGAAAATGAATTATTAGCCTAGAAAGGCAAGAGTGAAAGACAAAAACAGTAAGGAACAGTAAAGAAGCAAAGTAAATGAACGTTAGAGGAAAATTTATGGTTCTCTCTGATTAAATGGCTTTTTCATTTGTTTTTTACTCCGCGTTTTGAGATTATGACTTTGAGTTTTCAATAGTCTCTTTGTTTCATTACCGGCACAAATGCTAGGCGGACTTGAATCTAATCCGAAATAATTAAATAAGTCGAGTTGATCTGATTTGTTTATTAAATGGGTTAGGTTTAGGTTAAAATTTTAAACCTGAATCAAACTGTATAACTCATTTAATCAAACATGGTAATTTCGAGTTAAATCAATGAGTATAACCTTAACTTGATTCATTTAATAATTTCTTATTTTCATTAGTAAATGCAAAATAAACAACATAAAAACATAAAGTTTAAAAATAAAGCCTAAAAAATTAGATGTAATCAATGTTAAAAACCTTAAAATGAAAACAAAAAACTGTAAACGAGTTAAGTAGGTTGAAATCAAGTCGACCTGATATGTTGCAGGTCAGGTCAGAGTTGTCATTTTCGACCCAATTAACTAAACGGATTGAATTTGGGTCAAGGTTTTACAGACCTGTTTATATATGACCAAAATCCGAACCCAACTCAACCTGATCTGTTTGACAGGCCTAGTTTTAGTATTTACTACCTCTTACTTAGTCGCATTTATTTTATTCAGAGACAACATATTAACCTATAATATTTTTAATTGTAAATAACTAAAAATTACGAAAACTTGATATAATTTTTGCATTGACATAAATGTAATAAAATTTCACTTAATTATACATTAACATATAAATTAAGAGTAGAATATAAATGAAAAATGATAAGTGAACAATGACTAAATGAGAGAAGTAGGCAGAAATAGAGAGTATATTGATAGTTGTATTTTTAATGGTCATAAATTACATGCTAAATTACTATTTTTCCAAATAATAACAACAACAACAATAATAATAATAATAATAATAATAATAATAATAATAGTAGTAGGTGAAGTTTATAAAGAGATCTCTAACTCGGGCATCAGTGTTTACTGGGAAAAATTCGTTTCCTAGAGCAAGATTTATCCTTTGGCTTGCTATGCATGATCGGCTGAAGACAAAAAATAAACTTTTTACTCTTAGTGTTGTGCCTGATCTGTTATGCCCTTTATGTGGTATGGAGGTTGAATCTATCTAATACACTTTCTTTCAATGTGCTTTTAGTATACAATGTCTTAAGAGCATAATGTATTGGTTTAATATTGACACTAATGATGAGACTATAGAGAAGTTGTCTTGCAGGAAATGAAAATACACAATTATCAAAAAGAAGATTGTCACCTCTTCAGTCCGCAGTCTTATTAATTAGTTACACAATCTGGAATACTAGGAATGAATCTCTATGGAAATTGCGTGTCTCTACTGTAAATGTTATGATCAAAAAAGTAAAGCAAGAGGTTTTATGGAGATTTTTAGCCTTTCCTGTCAAGGATTTTTGTATTGATTAGCCTTGGTTTTGCTGTCTAATAGACAATGTCTGATAGATTGTCATACATTTAGATAAATGTATAGGCTATGGTTATGATGTAATAATTTTGACTCTTTTTGAATTCCTCCAATCCCTTATGCACATGAAGGATGGAATGTAGATATCCTTCTTAGAAGGTGGGTTTCACTTACGCACTAATGCAAATCAGGTGGATTGATTTGTCTCTTTTAAACCTGTTCTATAAATATTATGAAATTTTCATTTTCAAAATAATAATAATAATAATAATAATAATAATAAATATAAGTACATAATTTTGCTTTCACTTTTTTTCTACTCTTTACTTCGTTTGTCCTTTACCCCTCAAACCCACATCCTTAATGTTTATAGTTGTTTTTTTTTTAACATAAAGATACTTATCGTTTTGAGATAGGTTAAGAAAAGAGACAATTATACAAGATTCAAACTCAAAATCTAGTTTGATGCAAAGTCCCTATATAATATAGCACTACAACAATGTATTATTCTAACTTCATTTCTCGAATTTTTCACCTTATCTAGTGTATTTACATTGCATTAGGAAATATGAAGGGACGTGTTAAAAAAATAATTACCTTATATTAACTAGTCTTACACAAATTTATGGGTTAGATCAATATTCATGTATTAATATTAATATGAATTTGTAGAGTTTATGTCATCACCAATTACAAACACTTAAAATTGCATTGTAAGTGTGACATTTGGCACAACATGCTTGTAAAATGCATTGTAATAGTGACACATGGCACAAAGTGCTTATAAATTACTAAAATTAGTATATTGTATGATGATGATGATTCTTTAAAGGTGAAATTGTCAACTTTTCAACTACAATAAACGTGAAATTAATGGCCGAAAATTAGATAAAATATTACAAAATCTTTTTTAAAAAAATCATCTTTCTATTAAATGTTTTTAAAATCTGTTTAAATTAAGATTTTTAATGTACTTAAAATCTCATTTTATATTAATTAATATAATAAAAATTCAACTTATGAAAATAATAATGGAAGAAAAGGAAAAGAAAAAAAAAGCTCAAAACATCTTTTATTCAATATGTTGTGGATTTTATTGAATTGAACTTATAATAAAACTTGAATAAATTTCACATAGGTGTTTGAGTGTTAGCTAAATTTCACTTAGGTGATATGGAGTTTTCATAATTACAAAGAGGTCGTCTATTAACTCTAAACTTAAATTAAAATATATCTTTTAGAAAAAAATAATTTAAATTCATTTTTTTTTGGTAAATGGGTTTCCTTCTTAAATTTTTGTTTAATTTTCCATAAATTTTTTTAAACTTTTTCTCATGTAAAATTAAAACCATTAAATGTTATTT